>NC_050183.1:3718390-4015890 GCF_008315115.2 Sander lucioperca
GCATTATGAAAGGGGGCATTGTACAGCTGACAAAAAGCATGCTTGTTTAAAATTAGCAAAGAACAAGATGATTAAAACTGGCAAAACAATTATTAAATTGAGAAATAATGAGCATTGGATTTTCACTATTGTCAGCATTTATAACATTAACATACCAGCACAGGGTCAACTTCAACCCCTCGTCCCTCCAGATTCTTCCTGACTGTGGTGACCTCATCATTGGCCAAGTAGGCTGTGTGCTCATCGTGTAGCTTCAGCAAGCGGTCCAGCTCATTTTTTGTTTCATTACGAACATGCTACAAGGTCAAAGAAAAGGACGTGAGCACTGTCCTCATGGTGGCAAATGGGTGTTGAGATGTAGATGGTTATGTCATGTATTGTGTGCTTCTTTCAAGCTCTTAGACTTTAAGTACTGTGCATGAGGATAGACACTAATTGGTATTATACCAGTTTTATAAGTGTATAATAAGTTATAATCCTTCCACTTTTGTGGTGCCTCTTAAAAACCAGCACAGTTATACCCAGACATTTGGAGACCTCCAGAAGTCTGACCTGATCTGGTGTGCGATTAACCCAGTTCATCCACCTCTGCCTCCAGCCTGGACCCACCATATCTCTGATTACTGACTCAGCTACAAAGAAAGAAAAGAAAGAAGAAAAGACATACACAAAGAGAATGAAATGTATGTTGTGAGTATGTTACTTACTGCAGTAGCCACTTCTATCCACAGTTTTTCAAACGACATCATATGTCATGAGCATTCATGGCACACCAGAAACAGAGCTCTAACTGGAACACTAGACAAGATATCACAGAAGCATGCCCTCTTCCTAATATGCGTGCCTGTGACGATTCACCCCAAACTGTGGCAAATGTGCAAGAACAAATTTAAGAATTTGATCTGTAATTTAAATGGATCTGACTTGACTACGTTGTGAACAATAACCTTGTATCCTAATTGGGGAGGAAGTATAAAAAAAGTGCTAGCCAGGTAGAGAAGGCACTGAACAACCACCATTCTACTCACTGATGTGCAATCTTTGTTACAACTGTAACTGTGTTAGTGCCATACTTTGTCAACTGGTCTACTCATGGGGCTATGAGATATTTTGACAGGTAAGTTATCACATGGTTTAGACTAGAAAGGGAATCTAGTACAGGGTAAGTGACACTGTATGAGGCCATCATGGCTAACATACTGTCTTTGAGGCGTGACTGCAGGGTTTCCTCCATGAACTGGATGGCTGCGTCCCACTGGGGCTTGTCTGTGATGGAGCGGTCTTCTAGGGCATTGTGCTGGATCACCCTCTGGCACACACAAACAGGGCAAGAAGAAAAACTTAGTTGAGCTGCAAAGTAATTGCAATGCATATTAGTATCAATGTAAGCAAGACCAGTTTCTTGATATTCAGTGCACTTGATCATGAAAGTGTGTCTGCTTCAGGAACTAGTGTGTTTGCTCTCTGTACCCTTACACACAGGGTGAGTGGATTTACTGTGTGTTTACCAGGCTGTCCATGGCCCTCTCATTCCACTTGTGCCTCTTGATGCTCTCATCCTTCACAGCCTCCTTCAACTTGTCAAAAATGTCGTCCTGGTCTTTGCCTTTGTATTCAGCCATGAAGCGGGCAAACTCTTCCTGTAGTGTCTCCCAGGCAATCTAATGGGAGGCCAAATATATTGTGGAAAGAGGAGGCTCATATTACCACAAGGCCATTGCCCAATTGAATATTTCTTAAACTTCTGCAGTCTGTGGCACAGTTATTGAACCAAATATAAGTAGTAAAGAACAATTAATTTATTATTTAAAAATTTCCTCATATCTGCAGAGGGGCAATTTATGAGTTGTGATCTAACCAAAGAATGATTTTATTTACATCCCCCTTTAAACAATCTGAATTACATAATGACCAGTTGTATAAAGACAGTGAGCATTACCTCCAGCGCTTTGTGTGGAAGCTGCTTGTCGGTCCACTGCTTGAGTTTGATGTCTACGGTGGTGTTAAAGGTACCCGAGTCCATTGTTTGGGCAGCAGGCAGGTAGATGTTCTCAATCACATGGGTGGAAACACGTTCCCACAGCTTCTTCTGCAAGATGGCCTCCCTGGGAGAGAACAAGATGAGTCATGTCAACTTTGAGTAACTGGAGGGAAGAAGATATCTTTTGATTGGCACCTCTAGCTGTTGTGATTTTGGTTCTCCCTGTTCTGACTTCTAGTAACAAGCTGAAGGTGCTTGGAACATACAGTAGATGCATGTAACTTTTTTTGTGGGGATTCCGATCATTATTTTTTTAGTTTCAGATTTAGGATCTAAAAAGCAAGAGTGTTTGTAACAAAGTTGCTTCCAGGTGTCCAGCTCAGACAGTTAAGTGACCCGATAGGGTAAGAAAACAATGAGTGAAGAGGGATTGCTCTTGGCTGCACTGCTTTAACTCGTGTAGTCAGTGCTGCTGCAATTGCACTTGACTGTAGATTCCAATACAGCTCCAGTCTGACCCTGTTAACGGCTAACAGCCTCCACACTCTCGCTCTATCTCTATAGGGCAGTGTGACAATGGAACAAAACCCTACCCAAGTCCACCTGAGACCAGGGCAGTGTTGTGCCTCACTCATTTATCATAAACACAGACACATATTTCATTTGGCTCCCCTTTTGTTCAGGATAGCACTCCTCACTGTCAATAAGCGCTATGTCCAATAATGCTGGCTGGCTGCTGGCTGGCTGGCTGGCTAACAGGGCCACCCCTGTTCCCGTCTATTGGCCATTCATCAGAGTATTGATCTGATGGCACGCACACTGGGGACGGCCACAACACCATGCATTAATCTCATTTAGCAAGGTTTTCCTCATTGGGGGTGAGGTATAACTATACATTCATGCACAGATAAATGCACTCAGAGATAGAGACTTGCAGTTTGCTCTAAAAAGTGTTTGTGCTGGAGCAGTGCAAATACGTGATCTAATTGCCTTTAAGCAAAGACCAGGTAGACAATTTTAAACAGTTCAGTACTCAGAAGGTGGCATCTCATTAAGAACAATAACCCATATAGTGTGGATAAAACCCTAATACTAACAATAGTAAAATGATGATCTATATTTCCAATGCTAGAACCACCATCTGATCCAACTAAAGGAGGAATTAATGTGCATTTTAAGAACCGGATCACATCTTTACTCCCAAAATAAAAAAAGAAAACATCTTGCACAGTTGGTATTTAAATGTATATATTTTATATAAAAATAGAAAATCAGTTCAACCTAAATTTCTGTATAATTAAAGATTTTTTCAGATTTGTACCCGTATTCAAAATGAACACTGGTAGAGGCACTGTTTTTTTTTTTTTTGTTTTTTTTAAGATAGCAACCAAAAGTAATTACCCTGGATATTAGCTCATCATTAACTTACCAGTGTTGTGGGGTCACTTGACTCAAACTAATGACTTCATCCAAAATTTCATTTTTGGCCTTTTCGAAGAGTTCATTCTGCAAAAAAAAACAAAATAAACATCTGTATCGTTACTATAAGGTCTTTGGAAAACTTTATTGATGTGCAGCTGTATATCTTTACACAAATCCTTTGTTTTCCAAACATGCTACCACTTTTTTCTCTCCATCCTTCGTTTTTTGTCGAGCCTCTATTAAAGAGCAATGTAAATGTGTCATTTAAGTGCACCTGCTGTTCGTATTTCTCACCCTGTCCAGCTCTCTCAGACGAGGGTAGTTGTTCTTCCATTCGGTCTCCAGGTTGAAGCGAGATGCTGGGGTGAGGAGGAACAGTGAAATGAAGATTTGAATTAAAACAAACATTGGAACAACTTTAAATTTTACATTAGTTAAATTATAGCTGAATATTAATGGTTTCATTATAAAGCCTTAAACTTAACCAGGCCCCTTAAAATGTATAAATAAATCTACCTCGATATGTGTCAATTGTCCTGTGCTCTTCTCATGCCTGAACGAAACTTATCTCCTACCGTCTCCTATGTTTTTTTTATTGCTTTTTCAGCTTTGATGTTACCCTCCATCAAACAGTAATTATCTATAGTCAGCAGGAATTGGTCATACAGGGACAGGGCCTGCTTTGTTTAACTTGCTTAGCTTTCAGACTGCAAATGGTGCCTATCCCTTAATAAAAAGTGGGTGTGGACTTTGCACACTCACTCTCTTAACTGGTCCCTTAGGAGATGAGGGGATGGGGCCAATCACAAACTCTTAATCAAAAGTCTGAGTTTTAGTTCTCATATATGCACACTCAACACACACTCCCCACCTCCCTATCCACAGTGGAGATTAGGCTAATTGCTGGTTTGTGGGGCCACGGTGGCGCCAAGCATGGAGGATTGAGGCCGGCTGTGTGTGATTTGATGGGCTATGGATCGATACACTACACAATGGACCTATGGGAACTGCAGTCTCACAGCCATAAATCTCCTGTACTGTTAGCAAAGGGCTTGAGATTGTCGAGACCAATTGCAGTTGGAAGGCAGGACTGAGGGACACCACCACCTGTTCCCTGTACAGTAAATGGATACAATCCTACCATGTGCATTCACAATATTAAAACATGCCTGGGAATGTAAAAAGCATTGGATATAAACAGTCACTCAATGGCACAAATAACAAGGCACATAAATCAGTCAACCCTCCCTGGCATAACAGTTAGTTCTGCAAGTGCAGTCATACCTTTGAAGACATCAGCCTGCTGCTCAACAGACTCCCTAACCATCTTCCAAAAGCAGTCAGAGACGGCCAGGCTCAAGTTCTTTGTTGTCACCTGGTGGGCCTTCAGCATGCCGTCCCTATTTGCACACATACATCCATTGTCAGATTTTGATTAATGATTTGATTTAATTCATTTGATGAAGCATTAATGTTTGCTGAATCATGTGTAACTTGCCTTAGTAATCTGGAGTTCTGGAAGAAGTCTTCCTCATAGTCTTTAATGGAGTCTATGCTTTCACCACTGCTCCCTGCACACAAGAAGACAGCAGAACAAGGTGTAAGTAAAAAAACAAATCAGGTAATGTTAGATGTCTTACAGAATAATCATATCTAACTGTATGTAATCACAGTAGGAGTGCTACACAGTTCAGGTTATACAGGGCAAAACATTCCTCCAAAAGAATGTATGCAAATAACACTATGTTGGAATAACCCCAAGTAACTTCCATCTAGCTCCATGGTGTCTAAAACTAAGTTAGTGAATTCAGACATAATCATGACCTGAAATGCAGCATGATGGACTACTCAGTTGTAGATGTTACCTTTTCCTGTCACCACTGCAAAGTAGCCCAGGGCCTTCATGGGAAACAGTTTCCCTTCCACTATTTGCTGGATCTGAAAAGGAAAATGTAAAACAAAGGACTTAAATTCACACCAGTCCACTCTGTAGTACAAGCTTCCCCAACATTGGCTCACTGAGGGATAATTTGGTTAGAATAAAAAGTATTGAGCTCCCTCTTGTGGAGCAGCTGCATATAGTGTCACTCACAGGGGTTGGCACTTTATCCACTGGTTTGCAACTGTTTTGAAATCGGAATCTCCAAATGCAGATGTTTTGTAAATCACATTCAGCTTTAGGCTGTCTTTGCCCACTATTTCTGCCATCTCAGTGCCATTTAAGCAGGACTTGAATTGACGAGTCAAGAACATGATGACTAACAATGCAAATTTCAACTGTGGTATTGTCCCTTTTGATGACGACAATAAAGAGCCTGTAGACCAGTGATGGGAATATAATATATTATCCCATTATAAATAACGGCGTTACTTTTTTCAGTAACGAGTAATCTAATTGATTACTCTTCCCATCTTAATAACGCTGTTACCGTTACTGCCAAAAAATACTGCGCGTTACTATAACTGAAGCTGTTTTTTTCATCAGACCAACTAGATCTCTGAGCCGAGAGGCAAAGACTTTTTTTTTTACTGTTCTTCCTTGGTTAGTGGGCAGTGCACAAGACAAGCGCATAAATGCTGACGATTGGCTGAGGTTGAGTAAAATTTCATGGTAAGCCAAGAAGAGATAGAGTTGGGCGGGTGTTCGAAAGCACGCATAGTCAGACACACAAGAACAACACAAGGGAGTCAGTCAACGAGACAGGTATGGCGAGCCCAAATAATCCAAAAGTAGCTTTCTTTAAATGAAAATATAGCCATTACTTTTCCCTCCAAGAAATTAAAGGAACGAATGTAATCGTGAAATGCACATTATGCCCTGGGCAAAAGTGCCTATCCACGTCGGTGTCAAGTAATTCAAATTTACTCAAACATCTTTCAACGTTTTATTTGCACTACAAAGAATGTATATATTTGTTATTTATTTTTGGTATAGTGCTTAACAAGCATAATTTAATTTTGCCCAGTTGTGGCCTGTTGTGGTGTTGTGTTATTTGTATCGATCCACGATATAAACATAATATCTACATACATGGCATTTGATTGGAGGCTAGTCTCACTTTGTCCCACAGCAACATTAAAATAGTTTAGATTTGTGTACATTGTTTCTGTTAATAATGTATTGTATTAAGTGTCCATTTCATTATAATATTCAGATTTATCATAAATAATTGAACATGCACATGTATTTTAAGTTCTGTTAAAGAGGGGTGGAGATGGGGTCACATTGGAGCATTTAAAAATGTACTTGAAAGTAACGCAATAGTTACTTTCTGAAGTAACTAGTTACTTTTATAATTTGTAACTGAGTAACTAATTTAGTTACTTTTTGGAAGAAGTAACTGAAACCAATTACTTTTTAAAAGTAACTTGCCCAACACTGCTGTAGACAGATCCATGCTTTCATTACAATATTTGTGATAAAATAAATTAATAAGTGCCAAGCTATTAATATTCAGTATAGTCCTTTACATTCAAAGACATGTTTTTGTTGTATTTAACTTTTGGGACAGTTCAGCAATCTTACTCTGTTCGGGCTGGCCAGGTTCTTCTCAGCCAAGTCCACCTTGGTCAGGACAAAGATGGTCCTCTTCCCCTGGGGGTCCATCTGGCTAACCAAGTCTGTTACAATGCTCCTCTCTGCATCCACACTACCATCTGGAGGGAGGCAAGGAGGGCACAGGAGATATGATAATAAATAAATGAATAATAAATATGATATGATCTGATAATGATAAACAACTGGACATAAGCGGAAGGGTCTTTTAAGTTCTCTGACAGACCATCTCCTGCTTACTATGACAAATGCTCCCTTTATATACGATTGTTGCAACTGTTAATAGTATCGCCATGGCTCACCCTGAATACAGAGGATGATTGCATTGGGGTTCTGCATGTAGGCCTTGCTAATGCTGAAGATGGTTTCCTTAGTATCTGATGCCATGCCTGCAGTCACAGTCTGAGAGAGACACACATTTAAAAAAAACTTTAAAAGACTATTTGTGAAGACAAGTTTTGTCTATTGGCTTTGATTTGAGAAAAATTAATTATCTGGAATAGAATCATGCAAACAATAATATATCCAGTATACATCTATACATTTGTAAACATTCCCAGCCTTATTAATTTAAGAATGTATACTCACACTGATGACTCCTGGTAAGTCAACAAGCACCATCCTCTGGATGCCGGGGCCTTTGACACTCAAGGATATTGTCTGACATGCAAAAATTAAACATCATTATTCTATGAAACATTAAAAGATGCAAATCGGCAAGTAGCAGCTTTGTTAGCAATCTGAATGGAAGCACTATGTCCAACCTCACAGCTGACGGTCTGTCCCTGCTTCACACTCTTCCTCATCCTCAGCTCAATCTCATGCCTCAGAGCAGCCAGCTGCAGGACAGAGGCAGAGATGCCAGTTATAATGAGGTTAACAGGTAAAAAAGTTAGTGATAAAATTAATCTTAGGTGGATGGAGTGAGTGACTTTGTGACTTACGTCTTCCTCCTTGGTGAGGTCAAATTCTCGGCCACTGTCCTTAAACATGGCCACGTGGTGGGGGCCTTCGCTTAGTGTTACCTGCAGAAAGATCAGTATTGTCAAGGACGCAGATAAACCATAGAAATCCATCAGAACTGGGTTCCTACACATACCTTAAGTGTCGATTCTTGCTCACAACTGTTGTCAATGCTATCGTTTTATGACAACACATTCTGACAACATGTTCAGTATGAATAAAGGGGTATATTTAAAAAAAAATGAAAGATTACACAAACATCAGCCAGTGTGGTCCCACATACCTTGACAGGAGAGCGGGTCATCATCTCTCCTGAGCCCCTGGGGAAGATCCTGGCCTGGGCTATCATCTCCAGCACGCTAGTCTTCCCAGCACTCTGATCACCAACCACAACCACCTGAAACAGAAGGAAGAGGAAATGGGTGAGTGGTTGGACAAAATACAGACAGACAGAAGAGGAGACCCAATGGCGTAAGGACATAGTGGAAAAGGGAACAGGAGGTAAGTGATTAGGATCCAAAGTAATATAATACAATATAACATAAAAAGTAATATATAAAGTAAAATAACACACATTTACAAATAAAAAAAAGAGGATTTAATTGAATTAAGATATCAGAAACAAAAAACTGGTTAGAAAAGAAATCCTTCCAGCATTTTGTGAATGGAGGGCTAACAGACCCTCTTTGATGAAATCCATTTCCTATGAACAGTAGAACTACATTTAACTGCTCCTCCTTACCCTGGGTAGGTGGTCCTGGGTGTTGTAGTTGGCATCATAGTCAGACAAGATGTCCAGGACTTCAGAATACAAATCAATAAGGGATTTCTACATAGGACACAATAACAATGAATATTAAAGATGTATATTTACATTGTAATTTGCTTACACTCTTATCCAGAGTGGCAATGACAGCCAGGGATAACTAAAGGAATAACCAAACTAATATACCAGGCAACAAACAGCAGTATTACAGTCACTATACCCAAAGGATTTAAGAAAACATTTCTGTATCGGTATGATTATGCTTAATAAAGCAATGCCAAGTATTGAAAAATCCAAGGCTAATGGGAAATGCTTTTAAATCACGTTAGTGTGCATTAGCGTGTTTATCTAGTGTATGTGTTCATATGTGCAACCCACCTTCACTTTCCGCTGGTGAATCCCCTTATCATCTTTTTGCAGCACCACTTTCCTTAACTCTTTATTCTCCTTCTCCAGTCTCTCCAGCATACGCTGATATTTTAGCTATGGGATTAATGGTAGAATCCAATCAACAATCAGCAGCAACAGAAACATTTTTGCCCCAAAACTGGTGGTATTTGATCTAATGGTGAAATTGTGGGACTTGCCACCTTTTTGAGATGTATGAACAGTGTAGTACAACTAATTATTCATGTAGGTTTAACAAAGACCTTTAAAGGGTTGTACTCAAAATACAAAAAAAAAACAGAAGGCTGGGATTGCCTTCACGCAGCTCTCACAGACCATTCCCCAATACATGAAATACCTAAGTTTTTTCACGGCCACATGCACTAACATGCATGTGCAGCTGGACTAGCCATCACAATAAAGAACAGAGAAGCTCAGATTACAACACATACAGAGGAAGTGTGACTTCATTCTCTGTACAGAACACCATTATTCCACTATATCTTTACATAGCAAATATTTGTTTAATGCTATAATAATGTTCTGAATGTCGAGTACAGCCCGTTTAACTTATTTGACTTTGTGGCCATGTTTTGACAATTTCATCATTCACATTAGGAAAAGCATTCCTCTGATCCACCAAGACACAGATGATATCAAAAGTAACACACATCTACTGTACCTGCGTACGGAGCAGTTCTTCTTGAAGCTGGTCTATCTTTTCTTTGTCTGATGACTAGAGGTTGGAGTAGAAAAATAGAAAAAGAACAGCAACAAATTGAGTTAATGCTTCCTTTCTGTTTTGAAAATAAGGGCCTTCCGTTACTCTCACTGTGCAACTTCACAAGCACGAAATCCCACCAGCACCACAAAGGTTCATAACGTGCACACTGTATTTCAGAGAGAACCAGAGTTGAGAGTCAAGTTAATATATAAAGAGAGAGGGGGAAAAAAATCCAAATTCAGGCAGACACTACTCATTCTGGTATTACTCCGACCCGATCAACAAGCTCTTATTCCCAAACAGGTACAAATCCCACAGCCAAAATTAATAGCAAAATCATTTAGTCATGACAGCTTGAATTTTTTATGATTGGGCAAACCATATTTGATTATATATTTTGTACACTTGGAACATGTTTGTTAGGATGAGAGACAGGACAGAAAGCAGGAGACATAGCATACAAGAACAAATGGGATTGGCAGCAGAAGAAAGGGAATTTAACAAGACACACCAAACAAGTTAATGAAAAACTATTTCTACACTATACAAAAATAAGTGTGCTATAAGATACCTTCTAGCAATATGCGCCAACAGTGTACTAAAATGTTAAGAATTTCCATAATTAAGACACCTATTTAGGCAATACAAAACTATTCATAAGCTTAAGGATTCTCCGTTGCTGTTGACAACAGTCAACTCTCAAATTATTATATAGCTGGATGCATTCATGGTTGCTTCAGCTCACACCATGCAGCTGGTTTCCACTTCACTCCATGCAGTGTTTCCGTACATTAATGGAGGGCTGCTGATGATTATCCATCCATTTGCATGAGAGAGTGAGAGTGAGCTACGTCACTGTGCTTCTGGAACCAGGCTATGAAGGTCCATGCATGCCTTCTCCACAACCAAAGCTTAGTGTGGCAGACTATGGGTTGATACATGGAGGCTACTGTTGGGTATTGTAGGGGACAGACTGAAGTATTGACAGGCCAATTTGTTTGCTCTACAAATATTATAAAATGAGCTTAAAAAGTTACAAAAAAATATTTAAAAAACACTAACACCATGGCTTAAAGTAGAGGGCTAGACACCTGTAAAATAAAGTGCAATCCAATGCAATAGCAATGCAATAAATACAGTCAGAGAGGAGGTGTATAATTTATGGTGCTCTTGTACTGTGTAGCATTTTATCTTAAGATGTTGCTGTCTATGTGGTCGGCATAACACACATTGCATTTATTGCAAGGCCACAGCACTGGAATGTGTTATTGTGTTACTAAATCATTTTGCAGCTGTTCATGTTGTTGTGTCTACCATGCCCTGTGTATTAGGGTGTAACAGAAATCACTGCTTCTAAAATTTAGATCTTCAATTATTTTATAAAAAATATTCAGCCAGCTCTATTCTTGCAAATGAAGTTAGTTAAAGAGCAACTTAACATCAGCTGAAAATCTTGTTTTTGTGACCTCCAGTGGTTTAACGTCTCACCCTGCTGAAGTGATGTTGAAGTGCACATCCAACTACACCAATTAGGGATGACAGTTGTGGTCAGAGGTGCAACAGACTTCAAACGTTTTACCACAGAGGACAGTGAAACACTGCTTTTCAGCCTGGTGTTAAATTACTCTATTATTTGACAAGGCGGCTGCTAGAAATGAATATATATATATACTCTATTTCTTCTCTGCAGCTGTGACCTTTTAGGAGACTTTGGTAGGATAGGGCGGATCTAAGTGGGGTCGGACCTTCACCTTGCGTTTCTGTTGAGGGGGGCTGGGGTTCGGAGGCGGACTGGGAGCAGGCTCTGGCGGTGGGGGACACGCACTATTGGCTGCTGCGGCCCGCCGGACCTCCTCCTCGTGCAGCTGGATCTGCTGCTGAATAAGAATGAGCTCGCCAAGCAGACCCTGCTGGGGTACGTCATAATGAGAGACAGGTAGGAGCAGCAACAAAGACATGAGCCAGCCACTGGGCTCAGCCATACACGCAAATGCTGCATCCAATCAGAGGGCTACAACAGAGGAAACCTGGCCTGTGTCTCTGTCACTGGCATTGGTGCTGTTAAGGTTAGAGAATGAGGATCCGGTCGAAGCTCAAGTTTAACAGAATCAAGGTCTTTGGCTTTGTTGATCTTGCCATCATAATCAATGCTACCCAACAAAGTCAGTCTCTCACAAACACAAAGGGGAGATGCCATACTTTGCCAGACTAAAGGCTGAGGAGGTGACTAATACCACAACCAGCACCTCTCAGCAAGCGCCAAAAATCAGTGAATCCATTCTCTTTTCTGGTCATAATTCAACAATGGGGATGACTAATCACCAGACAACCCTATAACTAATTTTTATATTTAAACTTAGCAGTACAAAATACCATAAGAGAGTAGAAATTCTGGTTTTACTGTCAATTTAAAATAATAACCAAGTTAAGACGATGATGTTTTAATGTGCTGCGATACAATGATGTTAGGCGGTCCTGAACATCATCTGTCCGATGATGCTAAAGATGATGATGATTAAAATAAGCAAAGCCAGCACTGGGATATTTCTTTATAAGGGTGAAGCACAAAGCATACAGTATAGCAGGTGAAATCTGTTTAGGTCCGGGGTCTCCAACATGACATCATCATTAAACTCTGTGCTGTTTGCTTCTTTCTGCTGTGAAATACACATACCGTACAATATTTGTTAAATGTAATTTGAAGCGAAACATCAACTTGTAAGAGTTGTGTTATATGTGCTCATGTTGGAGACCATGATTGCAGAGTAAAAGCAGGGTATAGGAGAGGAAAGGCAACATCTATTTTTTTTTTTTTTAAATGCAGCTTTTCTTAATATTTGATGTCAAACCTTCACATAATGTTTTCATTGTTTAAACTTTAACTCTGTACAGTCATAAAATCACACATAAAAACATAAAAAACTGAACAGAGGGACACAAACTGGTAGGTTTGCAGAAAAGAACACAACACAAAAGGAACAAGAAACAGAGAGGACAACAGCAATGAAAACAAATGTGCATACAAAGTCTTCGGCCAGAGACAGGTGTTTAATATAAAGCTAGAAAAATGAGTGGTCTCCATAAACTCGATTTCTGGAACAGTTAAGATGCATGACAAGTAGTAAAGGTACTTTTAATGCAATGATAAATATCAGTGTGCATACACTCTAAACTTATACTCAACAGAATGAGTGCCATACAGTACGTACATGGTAATGGTGATTTTTAATCACACAGTTACTGCTATTATTCTTACCGTAACATTGCCACATGGACTTAAACACTTTTCTTGATTATACTCTGGGCTGCTGGAGTGTGAAACTCAAAATTCACATTCAGATGAACTGATTGAATCAAAACGTACTCAAAAAGATTTCACTTCCCCATATTAAAAAAAGATATGCCATTTAGGGATCACTTTTATTCAACGTGCTCAGGTCCCTCAAATGCTATGGTTGTGCCTTGATGAATACAAACTCTTGTATACGTTTGAGTAGATTTTGATTCAATCCACGACAGTTCCTGCCACTGAAGTGAGAGATAGCCAAGCTGCAGAGAGGAGCGGAGTGAAACCAAGCGGTGGCAAAGTAGAGAGGACAAAGCTGAGAAGTGTCAGCAGGTTTTACAAACTTGCCTTTTTGTATTGCTTGTCGCTGCCATCTTGTGTGGCTGCAGCAGAAGAATCTGTGGCTTTGAGAGGAGGATCGCCTGAGGTTTCTACCAGAGGAGACACAACAAAACAAAATGAGGTTACTTGTTAAAATGCATCTTTGACTATTGAATTCTAATTATAAACAAGCTTAGGGAGACAATAACGCCCATAGCAAAAATATGCCAGATAGCGTCATTTAAAGGGGTGATAGAATGATTATATAGGGTATTTCACATTGTTCCTTAAGGTCTCCTAATATGGTATGTAACATTGGTTGGGCTGAAAATTGCCCGAATGCTATTTTATTAGGCCCTTAATTAACCATAATAACCTTATTAACCCAGAAACGGTGACTTTGCGCGGGTATGGAGTGCCGCGGGCTTCCCTTCGTGAAGGATATCCAGCTAGTCCACAGCGAGTCTATGAAGTAGTACACGCCGGCTGCGAGGCAGCTTCTATGTATGTTCTATTTACCCACCGAACTGTCGTTATTCAACTATGACAAGGTAAAATTGGTTTTGTATTCTATCACCCCTTTAAAGCATGCATATGATTAGAGAAATAAAGACCAGAGTAATTCAATTTCAAATGCTTGGAAAATCTTGCACGGATATACATATATATACACACACACACACACACACATATATGTACATATATATATACACACATATACATATATATACACATATATATATATGTACACATATATATATATGTACATATATATATATATACACATATACATATATGTACATATATATATATATATACACATATACATATACACATATATATATGTACATATATACACATATATATACACACACATATATACACACACACATATATATATATATATACATATATACACATATATATACACACACATATATATATATATATATGTATGTATGTATGTATGTGTGTGTGTGTGTGTGTGTGTGTGACCATTAATGAGAAATTGCCAAACTCAACTTTATTGTTAAGCTAGGAATAATGCAGTCCAATCAAGATCTTGAATTTTTTTTTGATTATAGTATTATTGATCCAAGTAATCATTAACACTGTAAAAAAAAACGCGGTCTCTGTAGACAGCCCAGGCTCCACAAACGCTAACAAAAACAAACTGTGCCAACCTGCACCACAAAACATAACAAGCGTTCCAGCCAATAACCGACAAGATTTGGGGGGGGAACATCTTTAACATATTTAGTGCACCTGGAGTTATTTATACAACTTGCAATAAAAGGTTCACACTGTTTACTGAAATTTTGACTGGTGAAATAAAACACCCTGACAATGACAATGTCCAAAGAAAACTACCACTAAATGCTGAAATAAAAACAATAAATAATTAAGATCTTTAAACAAATGTAAAACCCACACTGAATATTAAGATCCACTTCGTCTAAAGTGATTAACTATGAACTAACATGCTGATATTGCTTTGCACAAAGCAAAGTCTGCTTAGCCATAGAAATGAGGCAGGTGTTTACAAATGCACCCCACTGTAATCTGATGCAGAGGCAAACGTAACATCTAAGTACACAAAATATATAAATATAAAAACTTGAAAACTCGAAACATATTTGAAACGTATTTTCCTTAAGCCATGAAAGGGTGGTAAGTTGAGAGGAGCCAAGAACACTCCTTTGCTGATTTTATGACTCAGAGCAGAGGTGTGGTCCGTCTGGCCTGGCAATGTCTTTAAAATGACTTTGAAATATAAGACATTTCCATGTAACACTGTACATGACCACTATTTAACACTATTTGACATCATTTAAAAGAGAAATATTTAGGGTACATATGCCAACATTCATAACATATTAAAATGTCAACGGATATGTAAAATGTATTCTATGTGCATTTTCCAAACATTTGAGAATTCAATAATTGAAATAACTAAAAGCAGACTGAGCCCACCCTAAAGATTAGTAAATGTGAGTTTAATTATAGAAAGCAGCCCATACAGGCCAGGGGAGAGAGGGAATGGAAGTCAAAGGAGGCAAAAACCACACAGATAGGACAAAGTACAGCCAAGGACAGTCAGGTTAAAGAGAGTCTAAGGGGAAGAGGGGGATATACTAAAGGCGAACACAATGGATCTGCATTTAAGTTAAAATTTAAAATTATGGTGTGTTACTGCCACTATTTAACACTTTTTGTGTGTGTGTGTGTGTGTGTGTGTGTGTGTGTGTGTGTCTGAGTGTTTATACAAGAACTATGGAATATTAACCAGGATTTTAAAATAATTGAGAAAGGAGGAGTGGATTTTAAAGAGTGAGGCTTTCACTGATTCCAGTAATGCCACAGGGTAAAATTGGATGCCTGCATTAAAGTGATGGTTCGGAGTAATTTCACCCTAGGGTCCTTTGCACCATGACCTCGAGCCAAACAACCCCCCCATAAGCTTTTTTCCATTGTTATAACGTTGGTCGAGTTAGCGTTATCAGCTGGTTAGTTTAGTGCAGGCGCTAACGGATCCAGGTTTGTATCTCGTAAATTACCCCACTAATAATGCCCGAAATGATACCAAACTTCTACAGTAGTACAAATAGGTTATGTACTCATAAAACGATGGATTGGAAAGTTTGTAAGTACACCAGGAGTTTATTTAAATAACACTTGCCGGTTTTTTAAAAGTAAATGCTGTAGTACAACTAGCAGGAGACAAGTTATAATTGAGGTACATTTGGAGACACTACCTTATTTAATCATTAAATTAATAAATATTTTTGTTGTATCTCTTTTCGGTGTTGTAATTTGTAGACGTCCCTAAGCACTCTTACTGCCCGGTAGCAGTAGCAGCAGAGAGCAGAAGCCAGCAGGCAAGTGTTATTTAAATAAACTCCTGGTGTACTTACAAATTTTCCAATCCATCGTTTTATGAGTACATAACCTATTTGTACTACTGTAGAAGTTTGGTATCATGTCGGGCATTATTAGTGGGGTAAATTACGAGATACAAACAAAAGGACCCTAGGGTGAAATTACTCTGAACCATCACTTTAATATAAGCATACTCCTCTGAATACCCAGGCCAAGAGGAAACTTTTGCACCATCTTAGTGACAGGTCATAGATTTCACTGAATACATAACCTGTGTTAACCATGAACACTGCCATTTATGACAGCAGCACTGGTCTGCAACCTGGAAGCCAACGTCCTGGGAAGATTCTCTGCTACCGCCTTTAGAGCCGGACCATGGCGAGCAGGAACGCACAACCATACCAATATTTTGGCAAGGTGGTGGTCAAGCGCCACAGAGAAAAGAGGGGAGTGGGCAGTGCTACTGCAGGGTTTACACACCTAACAACAGATGCAGACCAGAAGCTCCTTTGACTTCACTACCCAAACTCACACCTGTGAAGAATGTGGAGGAGGACAGGAGGGTTGGGGAGGAGGAGAAAGGAAGAACAACACAAGATAAAAATCATAAAAGACAGAAGCAGAGGGATGGTGGTCAAAGCAGGGACACAGCTTGATGATGTGTATTAAAACAAAGCCACTGCTGTGCTTGAGCTTCGAGTGAAGTAGCCACTTAATGAGAAACTGTTAAAAGAGATAAGTACACACCAAACTGGGCCTTTCCTCTTCCTATTTTAAGGCATTTTCTCTACTAGCTAGTGATTTTATAGGCAGAATAAGATGTATCTGTCAATGTTGCATTATGACATGAAACATTATGACTACCTTTGCCTTGTAACTTGATGGAAAAAAATCATTTTGGACTCCAATTGCTGAATTCAAAACACCCGGGACTAAAGACTACACAGGTTATTAGGGGAATTTCACAATTTGTTTGTGTTGTTAGATAATGTTTTAAATAAATGAAGTGAAATGAACATAAAATTGTGTATTTATTATATATACCGGTATATAAACCTTAATATTTGACAACAGTCTTTCCAGGACTGCTCACCAATGTGCACCTGGTCCCATCTAAATAAATGACTGTTTGCAACACCATGGTACAAGACGTGTTTTAGCATTGCCTACAAAACCACTGATCCAAAACAGATTGCTTATAGGTTATTTGGTGTAAAGGAGGGTTCTTTGTAGAAAAATATAGCAACCACAACCGTAGACAGGATGGCTGATGCAGAAAAAGCAGCAATTTAGAGCATGAAGCAAGCTACTTCCCTTATATTACTGTAATAATATGTATGATATTACTTTTATCTCGTTCTGCTAAGGTCACTTTGAGGCAGGACAAACCGCAGATACCATACTTTAAGCATGGTGTAGGGCAACCAACTAAACCGTTAGATACAGTATAACAACAATAGAGATGTGGAAGACAGGTTGCTTGGGGTACAATTACTGTATTCTTCATTTGAAACATGGACACTGGACTAAACACACTGATGTCTGCAAATAATGATTTATTTTTTGTTATGATGCAGTAACGTAATGAAGACATATTTCAGGTTTTGTTCACTCACCAGAGGACAGAAGGCTTTTGAGGAAAGTGAAGTTCTCGCCTATCTTGTCGAAGTCAGGTAGTAGCTTGGCTATTTCCTCCATCTCTGGTAGAGCTTTGGCCAGTTTATCTGGGAATAGAAGAGATAACAGGTCAAGTGGAGAAGACGGAAAGGTCGGGAGTCTTATCTCCTAATGCATAATTGTGCAGCCATGTTTCAAGTATAACCCAAGAATAATTGTCCCTGTTTGACTTGACTGAAATCAGGGATCCTGTACAAATAAGACAAGGGCAGGTATTAGCACATAATTTGAATCATGACATCGAAATGAAAACTTACCAAGATCAATGTGTTCACTCAGTTCCCAGACAAAATCAGGAATGACCCAGTTGTATTCACTAAAATCAGGCAGCATGTCCTTCCACTCGTCATAGGTCTGGAGATAAAATGACAAGCAATGAGCACCAGTGTGCAATCACAGCTAGAAAAGGCAGGGGAAAGCTCTCAGCGCCCAGGAAAGGTTTTGCCGCACGGCACATGACAGCATGGGCAAAACTAAGATGGTTGGTGACTACTTATGTTGCCCTCTGTATATTTTCTATTTATTGCGCAGCTCATATGACAAGATTACAACTCTAACTCTGCAATGATGCAATAACTGAGAACTCAAAACTAGTTCATAGGCAAGAAAATGTACCGAATAGTTCAGAAACCCTGAGTTGGAAACACTCAATACTGACCTTTTTAGCAGTGTACCCTCCTCCTACTGCCGACCCCAGCAGAATGTATCGGAGCCTTAGGAGCCGGGCAGCAAGGCGGGCCACCCAGAAGTTGCGCTGCTGCTGGTGGCCACGGCCCCCTGACCCTGGGGGAGGCTTGGGAGGCCGCATGGGCAACCGTGACATGGAGGTAAAATAGCGGGCTGCCGTGCGATGAGGGGGTCGTTGGGGGTTGGTGTTTCCCGAGTAGCGATGGTGGATGGCACGAGACAGAGGGTGCAGCTTTTGCAGTGGTACTCGAAATCTCACCCCCATGTTGGTGGAGACCAGGTTCCTGCAAGCCATGCTGAGATGACAGAGAAATGAACAATAAATTACACAAGCTATATAACCTATAAACACCATAACCCCTCAATGTATGCATAATCTGAGTGAAAGCTTTTGGTCATTCCCCCAATTCTATCTCTGATGATACTGATACTGGCCAAAGAGGAACACAAAACCAAATTTTAGTCTCAAGAGAATCATTCTACCAGATAAAATCTAAAGCTTGTATTAGTAGTATCACTGAATGATATGTATTACCAAAGTAAGTTTACACTTGCAAGGTATTTACCTTTGTGTATTTGGTGCATACAATAACATATTAAAAAGGGAATACACAATAAGGCAAAGTACTGCTACAGTCAAGAACATAAATAAAGAATAGATATAATACAATAAAAGGTATGTAAAAAGACACTATAACAAAAAGATGTTTAAGAAAGGGAAAGAAGGAAGGCTGTACAGTTTAGTGCAGGGTGTGCAAAATTATTGTTCAGGGAATGTGCCTTGCAGTAGAAAATTAAGCCAGCCTACGAGATACAGTACAGAGAGTAGGAACTGTTAGTGTAATAGAATGCATAGCTAAATTACTGTTGCTAGGGTGTCTGCCATACTGTGACAAATTACCGATTATGAATCGTCCTTTTAGTACAAGAAGGTACGAACATGCAGGGGAAGAAAAGATTTGGTACATATTTTAAGGTAACGTTAACTAGCTAACAACCTGTCAGCAATATACATTCAAATACATTCTGTAAATACATTCATCAAGTTTACGGTATATTACCATCACATGCTTAGCTAAGCAAACAGTATTAAATAATAAAAGAAAGGGCATGTCAAATCACAATAACGCTAGTCTGTAACGTTAAGTCAATTTGTTTGAGACTGTAAGATAAATAACGTAGCTAACGTTACTGTAGGATACTAACTAACGTTAGCTAACTTACGTTACCTGGCAAACGTTAAGGAACGTCAACAGCGGCACAGGTCGCTTTGCAGCTTCTAATAAACGTCAGTGGCAATTTGTGGAGAGAGGTTAGTTAGCATCTAGCTAACGTTAGTTTTATAAAGGACGACGGCTATTTACACGAAGCAGGTAGCTAGCGACGCTGTCCTCAGCTGTCAAAATTACCAGCTAGCTACCTTATGTTTCCTTCTACCACAGCTAACACAACTAGCTTCTGCTACCGTTATCTTTATTAAATGTGAACTTACCAGGCAGCGTTACTCCCGACACGCAACATGGTGGTTATCAACAGCGGGTTAACACAAATCTCTTTCAAAATCACTCTTTAAGCATGATTTAATTCATCTTCACAAATGGTACACATTTGTTTGCCTGTTATGGCAGCCAACTAGCTCGTTAGCTCGTTAGCTAACAAGGACACTGCCAACTGACAGTCGACTTCCTGTGAACGGTACTTCCTTCAAATCAGCACGGACAGAAAACGCATCACTGTATTAGTTCCAATGTGTAGGAGGAGACACCGTTCTCATAATACATCCATGAGATACAGGGACTCTAAATTCTATATGGGACATCACTTTGTTTAATGACTTGCTTGGGTCAGTGGGATTATTTTTAATGTCATCAGATAAAAATAAAATAATCAGCCTTCATAGGACAAGGAGTCACTAGAATATACATGTAAAGTGAAAATGACTTTCTCTGTCACCCCTGCTTTAAGTTACACCAGAATGGTAAGAATTCTAAGTAATTCCCTAATGCAAAGTAAGGGACAGTTACATGGGCAATGCTAATAACATGATTGATACAGATGTCATTTGAATAAACAAGTGCAACGTAAGACTAGTTAAGATTTGTGGGTGTCACACTTTCTCTCTAGTCTCACTTTTAAAAGATTTTTTAGGAAATCCCATTGTTGCAACGGTGCACCTGCCTCCTGATATACACAGGATCTTATGTAAGCTACAGTTGTGTACTTAAGGGCGAGTGTCAACACCAGTGAGGAGGAACTGCACAAGACTGAAGCTGTACTGTATGTCCCAATTTAGGGGCTAGATCCTCTAAAGACCACATATCTAGCATGAATGCATTAAAATGGGCCTGTCACATTTCAAAAGCTCTGCCAAATGAGATATCTAACGCCTGAATTTGGAGGACACAACCTGTGTAACCTTAGCAGCCCTCAGTATCCCACAATCTATTATGTGCTGCTGAACTGCAGTGGTGGAAGAAGTATTCAGATCCTTTACTTAAGTAAAATAACTAATACCACACTGTAAAAATACTGTTACAAGTAAAAGTCCTGCATTGAAAATGTTACTTAAGTAAAAATATGTAAGTATCATCAGAAAATGTACTTAAAAGTACTCACATTTTAGAAACTGGAAATGATCATAACAGTTCTGTCAAATCAACAAGGGTTTAATCGGTTAATAATTTCAGCTTGTCTTGTAGGCCTATATATTGTTGGGTAGTTACATTTATAATAAAACATTGTATTGTATAAACTACATGTGTTTTGTGTGGAAAATCTTAATGTGTAAAGTAACTAGTTAACTAAAGATGTCAGATTAATGTAGTGGAGTAAACAGCACAATATTTCCCTCTGAAATGTGGTGGAGTAGAAGTAGAAAGTGGCATGGAAAGAAAAGACTCAAGTAAAGTACAAGTACCTCAAATGTACAGTACTTAAGTAAATGTACTTAGTTACATTCCACCACTGCTCAGTTGTTTACATTTAGGTCCCAGTCAACTTCTAAAGTCAGTAAATATCTTGTGATTACATCAAATTAACTAGGTGCAGCACTTGGTTACATTTAGTAAACAGGTAAACTCTAAAAACACCATACTTTGAATTTCTCTTTGGCAACTAGAGGCCTGCTAACTATTCTCTAAATATAACTATATACTTTGCTGTAGCTTCTGCAGCATTATGCTATCCTATTTAAGCACAATGGACACAAATTTCTCTTAGACGTCATAGACCAATTTCAGAACATTTATTGAAAAGAAATCAAGATAAATCTGAAATACAATCCTCAGGGAGAAAGAAGTGAAAATAAATTAAAAAATAAATTATAGAGTACAAAAAGTACATCTCTGCCAATAAAAACACATATACCCTAGATGAGCCTCTTGCTCAGGTGTAGGCTGCAAATAAAAAGCACACCAGATAAACTGTACTTAAAGCTGACATACAGACAGACTGTACAGTAATAAAAAAAGTTTTAACAGTATATTTTCATTCAGTATGGGCATCAACGTTTATTATTTTCTTTATTCATTACAAATAGACACATTTCCCTGAGGAAACATCCGCATGAGGCTTCGTATACACAGCGGCTGACTCAATCTAAATGCCATTCGATGGTTTGTTTAAAATACATGTGAAAAAGAGGCCAATGCTGTCAGCAGTGGGTATATGTTGTACCTGTATAAGAGCATAGAGGTTTCAGCATAAAAGCCATTGCTTTGACATAGCTGTGTCAGAATAAAGGCAAAAATGTAGCGTAGAAGACGAGCAATAGTAGTATTTACACTTTGCAAGTCATTAAATTGATGAATTTTCTGTATCAAGGTGTAGTTATGACACAGCTGAGACTGAATCATTTTGCCCCTAGCAGCAACATAGTCACTTTTACAAACGACCGCTAATATCTAGCAGCAATGCACATTCTTTTTGCCAATTACATTTTCATTTTACATGGATGTAAAATATCTTTAAAAATATGTACATTACATGATCTAACAGAAAAGTAACAAGATCAGCAGATGTTGCTCAAATTCTGAATTTGCTGAGAGGAGGGGCCAAATATACTACACCAGTTGAATTCCCTTCTTGTGTCAGGTCCTTGGTATTATACAAAGCATTGAGACAAAAGTGAAGCAAAAGAAAAGCTGAGAATCTACTTTAAGCACCTTTAGAGACTAAATGTTTACACTCAGGACTCGGTTCAACCTTCTTTAAACTCTAAAGTAGACATGTGCTGCATTAGGTTTATCCAAGACAGAACAAATATTGATCCAATCACACTTCACAATAAATTATTTAAATTGTGAAATAAATGCCCAGGATTCATGCCCAAATAAAAAAGATCAAAGCTAATGCAACTCCATAACAAAAGTGAAAAGTACAAATAAATCCAATAGACAGTACAAATCAAAAGTAGACAGACAACTAATTGTAACACAGTACCAAAATAGTAGAAAAAGACACACCAGCCCTTTGATAATCCAAAACCCATACATTTTTATGACTAAATCTTTTGACTTTTATGCACATACTAGAAATGTAAATCTTATATATACAGATAGAATCCAACCTCTAATATAATTATCACCTTTTAAAGTCCACTTCTGCTGAGACAAATCCGATTTGAGAGAACTTAACAGGCTAAAATTAAACATTTCTTCTTTTTTCAAATACAGATGTGATGAAAAGTCTTTGGGAAAAAAAATTAATAACCATAGTATTGCATTGCATTCAATTCTGCTCTTTACACAACATTCATTTTTACCCTCAGTAGGTATCTAGAGAAGAAAAAAAAAAACCTGAAAGCAAATTTAAAAAAGAAAACATACCACTGAGTATTGAGAGAAATCCATGTAACCCATGTTTTTGACAACATATATTAGAATCTTTCTGCAAATTGGCACAAGAATGTCCATTTGAGCCAAGTTATGCATTTCTGGCCAGTTTCATCTACAGTACTGTTTATTTCTTTTTCTCACGCTGGCAATTTACCCACAAAATAATATAACAAAATACTATAACTTTGCTCATCAAATAAAAAATGTATCTGTGAAAACTATAGTCACATATCACATTTGAGCTCGTCATAAAAACAGTATGGATCTCAAGTTTCATATGCATTTGTTATATTACAAGCATCTCAATAGACAATGGCTTTCAGGAACTGAGCAAATTCAGACTCGTTATTACAGATATTGAGGAATCGGTTTCGATTTTGTTTCTATATGAATAAAATCATCAATAATCAATGGACAAGCTTCATGTGATGTCATACAGAATTAAGTGTCCCATAATACAGCGCTGTTACCAGATATTTGAGAAATAATTTGTCAGTGAGGAAGGGTATACATTTAGTTTGACATTCTTTGACATGGTGTCTCAAAACCACTGATTAGCACTCTGAAAATACTTTGGGACAATATTAAACCATACATGAAAGGCAGGCTGCTATGCAGAGTATACAGTTATATTGACATTGAGAACCAGCTGCATGAATGATGGTGTCTTTTTTTTTTAAAGTGATACTCCACCCTAAATCTGCCTCTTGAGGATCAAACATGATCTCTGGTGGCTGTAAAAAAGTATGATTTCCAACAGTACCAATTTCCATGGCTTAAAAAAGTAGCCAAATGCAAATGAAAACTCCTCAATCCATTCCTGTTGTGTAAACTGCTTCTCTGCTGTCCACCTGTTAGCTCAGTATGCCATTATTGTTATCCATCTTTTTTTTTTTTTTTTTTTTTTTTAAAGATATTTTGGCCATTTTAGGCCTTTATTTTTTTTATAGGACAGGACAGCTGAAGACATGAAAGGGGAGAGAGAGGGGAAATGACATGCAGCAAAGGGCCGCAGGTAGGAGCCGAACCCGTGGCCGCTGCGTCGAGGAGTAAACCTCTTTACATGGGCGCACGCTCTACCAGGTGAGCCACCCAGCTGCCCATTATTGTTATCTATCTTACAATGAATTTCCAGTCAGGTTTTTATTGAGGAAGAAGCAACACACTTTTACAGCCACCTTCAAAGTTTACAGGGAGTGAGTATAGATTCTGGGGAACATCACTTTCAACGTCAAACAAAGAGTAGTGAATGTAAAATATAGCCCTTAACTCTCTATGCAGGTAGCCTATGTGTTATACATGGAGTGGATATGCTAATCGGCATCCATCATATGCAGCATGTGTTGCTGCATGGATGTTTTGAATGTGCAGCGAGCTGATGAGATGCACAATGCCTTAATTTATTATCACGCTTTCATCACGTCTTCCATAGGAAGAAATTTTGTTTTTAAAGAAAAATAAATGTAAGTAGTGCTGCTGGCTTTCTGGAGCCAATCTGACATGAGTTTGTAAATGTAGGATGCTTTGATTTGTATGGTCTCATGCATTCAATTAACTGTCCACGATAACCAGCATTTTTTTTTTAATGGCTTTTAAAGGCTGTGATGTTCCCTATCAGACTTGTTAGCATGGTATGCTAACACGCATGGTATGCTAACACGTACATGCTAACATTTTGTGTGTTAGCATGCTATGTTAGGATAAATACAGCTGAGGTATCCTGTTATGAAGTGTTGTTGACCGGTTGGTGCACGGACAGACCAATGAATGCAGTAGCATTCCTAAAAAAGCATGGATGAAATTAATCTTTTTGTCAGGGTTTTTTTCTGTTTTTCCTTTTCTTCATAATATCTTTATTAAAAACCCTAAAAAGTTAAACTCTGACAAACTGACAAACACAATGAAGATCCTGCCACAGGTCCCAGCCTGCGGTTGTGGGAAGTTGAGCACATCTGTCTCCCTCGCTCTTCTCTTTAAGTCCTTTACTTTTTACAAGCCGCAATGTTTGACTGTGTATGAAACTTTTGGCCAAATTATGAGGAAAATGCAACCTTAGATTACTTTCTGCGTTTATCAATTTGTAGTTTCAATCATCAATCTGATGTATAATGTACTGTATTCTGTAATTAAGGCTTGCAATTTTTATAGCACACTTTCATTTCAAGTCATTTTCTAAATTTCCAAGGGTTTAACTGAAAAGTGGCCAGGAACAACAGTAAGATTGGCCATGCAACATTACGGTGCTGACAGCAGATTTACAAATACTCTAAGTGTCCCATTGCTTTGAAAAAACTTGAATAGTTTCACACTTATTGTGCAGTTTCAAAATCTTACATCTGTAAATGCCCAATTTAATTTACTATATTATCATTATTTACATTTACTTCTGAGCTTCTGCCTGGAGTGTGCAACTGAACAAGTTGATTGAAGCTGTTCCAAGATTCCTCAATCTCCTACAACGTGCAGTTTGCTTAAAAATACTATTTAATTACTGGTTTCTCAAGTGAGTAATTTCATTCAATGGTAAGCTTTAAAGCTTTTTTTTTTGGTTATGATTCCATGCTCTCAAATAGGACCCCCTTGAAAATGAGATGCTAGATCTCAAGGGGCTATCCTTTCAATAAATTCAATGAGTGCTTGCCAGGTGGTAATGCTAGCTCATTAAATGACTATATATGTTTATTAACTGTATAAAACCACTTTAAGACCACTACATAGTAGCAATCAGAGCCTGCACCACCTACAACAGGGTAGACCTGTGAAACAAGTTACTAACTGTGTAATGTCCTGAAAGTAAGGTGGTGGCTGCTCAGAAACACGAACATAGATTGGACTTGCTGCTGCTTTTAAAAACTAAACGATCAGATCATTGAAACTTCTTTCACCCTCTTCCTTTAACTCGTCCACACTCTTTTTTGACCAATTATCTTACTCGCAGTTTAAGTAACAGTGGGTCATACTAGATGGCCAAAGTACAACCCCTCTTCTAGGTTAGCATCTGTTTCTTCCTTTCTCCGCATTCTATTTTTGTCGGTGAGCATTCTGAAAGGCTCAGACATGATATTCCGCAATTTTACTCTTTGTCTAAAATTGACATCTTGTACTGTGGTTGCTAATGAAATCTGAAGACGCTATTACATGACAATTCTGACAGCACATGAATGTCAGAAGATAGCTTATCACCCCTCCCCCAAGCCTACCCCAAGTTGAATGCTGCTCAGCTTTGGTGAACAAAAATTGCAATTAGGATTTTGGAATTATTGATGTTTATATAATATTTATTAGAGAGACCTGAGAGCGTGCGAGTGGTTGTGCCAGAGAGAGTGCTGAGAGAACTGAAACTTAACCTTAATGTGCAAACCTAAGGATTTTGCAACATCTCTGGAACTACAGTATTTGACGCAAGTCTCTGTGAACCGTAATGACAAGCAATAATCCTCTGACAGTTCATTTGGATCGGCATTCAATGAACACGTGTCAGATGCTAGCATGTCTCCTATATGAAAGGGATAGATTTTTTTTTACTGTGAGGGGCTGTGGGGGGTGCTAGGAGTTGGTCATTATTTGATAGGAGGAGCCATTTTCTGGGAGGGACTTGGCTTCAGTGGTGGTGGTTGGCTTTGGAGGCCAGTCGGGGTCCACACTGAGCTCCTGGGCCAGATGCATGTAGCGAGCCTTGGGTGCCATCTTGCTTGGGCAGCAGAGCCGGGATAGACACTTGTACGCTCGCAGGTCAATGGCACCCTGAAAATACGACAACCCCAAAAATAAACAAAAATAAAATAAAATAAAGATACCAGAGAAAGAAGGAAATAAAGGGATGAAAGGTTCCACAAATTGGTGTCATATTTTGTTCAGGTTTTCTAAAACACTATTACTGACCAATGCAAATCTGACAGTGGCATGCTAATATAACTGTTGCATGCAAAATATAAAACTGGAGGAGCCTTTTGGATGAAATGTAGGCGCATATTTTTACACTGGTAAATTGCAACAATAATCCATGCATGCAAGTCATTCAAAAACAAAATGCAGTATGATAACAGTTTATAGACAGCTTAAAGACTGAGCCCACTCCCTAAAAACAAGCTGATGGAGTCAAAGATCAAACAAACAAAGGATTCCACAGCAGATAAATGGATTCAACCATTTCTCCATAAAGTTATATTGGAAAAGACATTTACGGCTAGCTTGCTTCGATTTGAAATATTCTTGATATGAACCACTGACAGAGTTGAAAGACATAGTTATCTAGGACTTAATAGGGAAACTAGTGCAGCAAATATAGCTTAGTAGGACCTAGGGCTGGGCGATATGGCCTAAAAATAAAATCCCCGATTTAAAAAAAAAAAAATCCGATTTAAGATTTAAGATTTTTCTCCCCCTACTTAAAATCAATCTGCAGATGACAAAGAAA
Source organism: Sander lucioperca (assembly GCF_008315115.2). NCBI lineage: Eukaryota > Metazoa > Chordata > Actinopteri > Perciformes > Percidae > Sander > Sander lucioperca. Next base: position 3,746,293 of record NC_050183.1, read on the forward strand.
TTGTTCAAAACAAGTTTTAACTTTATTTTGTTTTGACTCATACACACACATGGGGCATGTATACCATTATGCTCATTCATGCCAATTTTGTGGAAATATAAATTGGTTTGAGTGTTTTCCCTACCATTGTTTTTTTTGTTTTTTAAAGCTGTTTTCACACATACAGGTAATTCACTTCTCGTTCCTCGCTAAAAGTTCAAATCATTTTAACGTTATTGCGCAACCTTGCCCCTATTTTCACCTGTTGCTGAGTAACGTACATTAACATCCCATGGTCTCTTGAATGTACCTGTAAAAACCTGTAAAAACAAACATTGAAGAGGAGCTCCGTGCTACAGAGCGGCGATTGCTAGATGTTTAAGCCGCTACAGACCTCCGTCACAGCTCGGTCGTATCAGCGGCATTTAGTAGATGTGTTGAGCCGCAAAAGAGTTCCTCAACACCGCCTCTGGTGTCCCGCATGGTGCTCCTTCAGGTCAGCGGTAGCTGGTGGTTCAGTTATCCGAGAATAGGTGACTCTCAGCCGGGGACAGAGCACCGCGAGCTGCCGGTCATTTCGGTGGAGATTACGGTTAAGTAAGTAATGAAACGACTAGTTAAGAAAAGAATTAATGTTAGTCCCTGTCGCTGCCATGTTGTTTGTGTATCTCTATGGCAAACACGCGGAGGGAGGGCTGAGCCCGTTCGGAGCTACGGGAGCCCAGAGGGGAGCGTCGGCGGATGTTAAGGAGCAAATCGATTTTCATTTAAACAAATCAACGTTAACTACACATTCGAGTTAATCGATAAAATTGATTTATCGCCCAGCCCTAGTAGGACCTTTAGAACCTTGCTAAAGGTGGTAAAAGCCAAGGTGGTTATATGGTGGTTTCTCAAGGAGGTAGAGCATTACTCATTCACTTGATCATCAAGCTTCAAAATAAACTAATTACTTCCCAGTCATAAACCCATCTATCTCAATTTAAACGTGTTTAAAAGTGACCACCAGTAGCTCCAAATTTCAAAATAGCTTTTAGCTTAAGCAAGAATGTTATTTAGTGAATTACTTGTCTTTAAGAGCAGTTATGAAGCTTATCCCAAAACAGAGCTGGAGAACAGAATGGTTTGGAGTAAAACTGCAACTGTTATCAAGTCCTGGACAGAAGGCCCATCAGAGGGACACCAGAAGGAGAGCACATGCATGTGTTGGTTAGAAGTTACAATAGAAAGGTGCGCTCCGTCAGAGGAACATTAGAGAAAGAAGAGGGAACACCACACAAGAGGAAAATGAAAGGGCTAAAGAAAAATGTGTCAGATTTTCCCAACCTGTGGTGTCGGAGCGACAGGAGTGACGCCAAAGCTGCCCTGTTTGTCTCGGCTGAACACAAGCTTCCATAAGACGATGTCAAGGATGAAGGTCTATGAAATAGCGTAGTGGGCAGGGGTAAGAATTACAGAGATGCTAACTTGATTTCACATAAGTTCTGCATTGTTTTTTTGCATAGAGGTCTTCAATTGTTGCATAGAGGTCTTCAATTGTTTTTGCAGAGCCACAATGTATTAAAGCTTTAAGTTATGTGTGTGGCAACTATTTTCTTCCATCAAGTTGTGCATAAATAATTACATGAGGTTAAACAAATTAGTAGGAAGAGAGTGTATGGAAACTACTGTCTCAAAATACTGCAAAACTGCTAAAAGTTTTTAATTATGGGCAAAATCATTTTGGTATTTTATTTTAATTAACTTAAAATGATTAAGGAATGTGCAATGGAAGTTTAGTAAGCACCAGCATCTATGGTGTCTGCTAAGCAGTACATGTATGCAAGGGCAGTCATCTAAAAGAAGGCAGAGACATACTGATACACTGTGTGGCAAGCCAGCATGAACTATCTATTATCATGCAGTGGTACAGCAATACATTATTTTCTTAAAGAGCACCCATCCACCACAAAGTATGCTGCTTTGATGATTTCCAAAAGCCCAACAAATGTTAACATTTCACCAATAAAACATTCACATACTTTTAGCGTTAACAATAACAGATACTGCAGTTTGTCTCGTCACTTTAAAGAAAAGAACATTTTCATTTAACAACATAAATTCTTCTCACAACACAAGATCGATCCTGCTGCCCAGCTAAATGAGACAAAGATGAGTACACTGCATGAAAAAAACAAAAGCTGAACATGAGAAAAACATCAACTGTTACCATGTGTTGAAGTGTGTGTCTTACCTCCACCAAAACAGAAGCAGCAGCATTGACTAAGATGATGAGGAAGAGTTTTACCCTCCATTCAAATGGAACACAAACAATCTGTACAGAGAGAGAAAGAGATACAACGCTGACCTTCAGAGATTATTAGCAAGACAGCCTTGTTTTAAGGCTTCATGTATCTCTAACACTTCAGTTGGGTACATCTTAATGAAATTACAGACTGGGACTTTATATTATATCAAAATATTACAGTATTGAGGTCGACAAAAAAGCTCAATAAAATAAGCTGCAGTCTACACCAGAGCCGAGTAAAGCGGTATGTTTCTTGTGTTTGAAGTTTTCTTACCTCTAAAAACGTGTCAATACTTTTGACAGGATGGAACAGGAGGAAAAGCAGAAAAACATACAAACTCAGGGCAGACAGCACAAAAGGCCCTGGGGAGAGAAAACACAAGCACAAACACACACAAACAATTTTATAACATATAAAAGTAACTTGATAACTATTTTAGGACCGATTTATTGAGAAGCATGTTTCTTACAATTCTTGTAGCTAGGCTGCCTGAAGGGTTTGCCCTTTGAGAAAACGACGGCAACAACAAGATACTGGAAGGAGGAGACATAAAAGAGGCTGGTGTTTTCGTAGTTTTGGATGTTGTGGTCGTCCACTTCTGTGTCGTTGTGGTCAGACACATTAACATGTGATGACAGGACGCAGGCACTGGGTGAGAGGAGAGTTCAATTCAAGAACAATCAAATAACATTTTCAGTCTGTAGTCAAAATACAGTAATATGTGCACATGGCAATTATTTAAAGGAGCAGTGTGTAGGATTAAGGGGGTTATATTGGCAGAAATTGAATATAAAATTCATAACTATTTTTTCATTAGTGTATAATCATCTGAAACTAAGAATCATTATTTTTGTTTGCTTAGAATGAGCCCTTCATATCTACGTTGGGAGTGGGTCCTCTTCCACAGAGTCCACCATGTTTCAACAGTAGCACAGAATGGGCAAACCCAACAATTGCGCGGAGCTCCGTGGCCTGCTCAGCTAGGCTACTACTCGCGCAAGAATTGTCATATTGTGGCGCTTCCGCCTCCCATCTGAACCCTGAAGGCCACTAAATCATGATATGTGATTATTCACAAATCATATCTAGTTAACAAATATGTTGTAATGTTATTTTTGTTTGGCTGAGGTACATCGACAATGACAGCAGGTACTCACTCTGTAAGTGGTGTCCAAACTGTGTACCAGGACTGCTGTCGGACCCAAAGGAACGTGATGGTCTGGAAGCCCAAGCAGATGAGGATCTGGGTTAGCACAGAGAACAGCAGCGGCCCTGAGATCAGACCTGATGGGGGACGACGTGACACCAGTTCTTTCCACGCTGGATTCAGACTCACTGAAGAGGAGCAGGGAAAATGATGAAGATGGGCAGAAAACAGACATTGTGGGTGGGGAGAAGAGGAAGCAAGTAAAGATATAGGTTAAGAGAAATAAAAGCACATAACACATGGTAAAAAAAAACATTTCACCTTATCCTTGTTACTGTTCTTGTACTTACTAGTAAAGACAATGAGGAGGATGATGGCAATATCGATGAAGAGGAACTGGAAGTCTCCAAGGTTACTGAGGATCTAAGAAACAAAAACAACAGACAGCGCAGATCAGAGACTGTATTTCTCATTAATTCCTCAGCTAATATTTATGGTGGAAGCAGCATTACGTACAGAGTAAAGGAGAGTGACACTGATGTACTGGATGATGCTGTAGAGGGCCATGAACTTGAACACACAGAAGGAGGTGATGAGAGCAGCACGCCCCTCCCTATAAAAGCAAGCAAACACTGTCTCATCTCTCCATCCAACATTTACAGTTTTTCTTGATTGCTTTGACTTGCTTAAAGAAACTGGGATCCACTCGGTTTTCATCATCACGGTCTCAGCAGAGCAGAAGACACCTCTTGCAAATGTGTTAACCCTTTCTCATTGGATTGACACATTTTCCCCACCCTTTTGCAGAACAGTTAACACGGATGTCATTCAAGCAGTCCAAACTCCATTGTTTTAGCTATGGTAACCAACCAGAAACCATTTGTTCCTAACTATTAGAAACTACCTCCATCAGTATGAAATCACTGAAGCACCTGTTTGACACTCCTTCACACAAATCTTCAACTAGCAGTCAGTCTGCAGGGTTAGGTCATGTGGCCCCATCATCAAGACAGAAGAGACTAAGTATCAATAGTGGCTATTTCTTATACTCTACAGTAATAGATGTTTATACTTTACTGTAATAGATTTTATTTTTATTTTCTTAATTTCTTATACTCTAATAAAAATCATTTTGGTTTACATGTATTATATGTAATATTTACAGTATTTCAGTTTTCAGCCACAGTTTGAAAATAAGAATCAATGGAATCAATAAAATTTGCATCAAAGCATTTCTGATTCTGGATCCAAATCTTTGCAAGAAGGCAAATTTGACAACAAATGTCACTGGCATGAAAGCTGCGTACAGTAATTGGCTACAGTGACAAGCAATGGTGCACTGATTCCCACTGAGTGCTGTATTTTATATTTTGTTGTCCACTGTGTAATGGTTGATTGGAAGAGCTCATACACTTGTTTACAAGTTGTGTTGTTTGAAGGCAAAATTTTCTTTTGTTGCATATTTTTAATGTTTTGGCACAGTTAGAGCCTTTTGCAAACAAAATGTGTCATTTTGACCATCAGTGCCACTGTTTCGGCCTGTGTGTAAACTGTTTTGAAAATGTGGAGTTTGAGTTGACTGCTGTGTCAAAGCAATCAAGAAAAACTGTAAAGTAACTTTATGTCATGTAGCCATAAAAACACAAATGAACATAAAAAAAGCCCTTTTAAAGTACCATGAATGTATTGTGGGGCACACAAATATAAGGAGGAAAGAGAAACCTGATGAGGTTGGGGACACAGGAGATGTTGGGGGTCCTGGAGGTGAAGGGAGAGGCTACTGAGGCCTCGAGCTCTGACAGAGAGATGCCCCCATGAGCCCTCTTTAGAGCCTGTGCATGAGGAAAGTGAGAAATATAAAGTATGTCCAGACTAGGGCTGCATGATTTGCAGAAAAAGTTACATTGCAATTTACAATACTGCGATTACGATATAATGGTATCATGAGTTTACTTGACTATCAAGGAAAATGCAGAAAATAAGCTACTAAAATTTTGAAATGTGTATTTTTTTTAACATGAACATACAAAGTTAAACGAGCATAAGAAGAAATACATAAACAAAAACGTGTAATACTTTTTAAAATAACTTAATATTTTAGAAAAATAACAAAAATACAAATTCTTATTAAAATCATACATTTTATATGCCCTTATTAATGATGACATTCAAGATGGGTGTAATATAATAACTAGTGATTAAGTTATAAAATATATTTTGTACAACCTCTTCTTCTCGTCTGCATGTTTTGAAACCCTCTACACGTCTGATACTCACGTGACCATACACGACATACGCTACAACCTAAACAGACTGACGGGCCACTGGTCATCTTTTGTGGATGTTGTTACGAGGGGCACACTTAATACATCCATGGTGAAGCGTAATTCAGAGGGCAGATTTTACGTAGATTCAACACAGAAGCATAAATCAGGCATTAGTGAGAGCGAGAATGGCAGGCGAGTGAGTGACGTCAGTGACTGAGTGGTGAAGCAAGAGAAGAGAGCGACCGTGAGCAGTGTCGGACTTTGCGTAGCGGCTGTGTGAGAGAAAAGCGAGAGGAAAAAGAGATAGCAAAGACAATGTAAAGTGAGTTAATAGTAAACACTAAGCTTCTTAAGACACGGTGGCTTCATCTGTTGTTAAAACTGTTGGTAAAGTGACGGGTGTTATACAATGTGGAAACTGCAGTGCACACAGAGTGTCACACAAACAGCACACCTTTTTGTTTTCTTAAAATCGCACAATTTTTGCGGTTATGTAATCGCACAGAGTCACATCGCGATTGCAATTAGATTAATCGGGCAGCCCTAGTCCAGACTGCAATCAATTAATGTCCATTGACCTGCTATTGTCACACTGATAATCACTTTTGAGTGGATGTACATACCCCACAGTCGTTTGCTCCGTCTCCACACATCCCCACAAAGTAGCTGTGAGCAAATAAAGAAGAGCAGTGACTCGGTGCTCAAAAAAAAAACAGCGGTAGAGCTGTTGGTTATTTAACACACTCTCAGTGGCAAGTAGCCATATATTGTGGATGTAATACTTCAATAAACTTTGGACGACTTGTAATTTGTAATTGTTCATCGCTACGTGTGTTCAGCATTAATACTTACTCTACGCCCTGCAGCGCCTCAATGAGCTGGGTTTTCTGGTCTGGGGCCATTCTGGCAAACACTGTCCCATGCAGCACCAGCTTCAAGGCAGAACACAGGATCATAACAACACACACATTAGGTATCATGGAGAGAATTTTACCCAAAGAGCAGTAGGAGCAACTTTAATATTTCTACTCCGGTTACAGAAAAAGTTGCAGTGGTGTCCACTCTCATTTAAAAGGCCTCATACCTTTTGAAGCATGTCAGGGAAATGCTCGGAGATGACAGCAAACGATTTTCCGTTCATAGCAAAGTGGTACAGCTCTTGTGTTTTGGGCTCATCTACGTGGCACACTTCCTCCAGACTGATGTTCACTTCCTGTTGAAGTAATGCAAGTATGGATTAGAGCCAAAACATTAAAAGATACCAATATACTGTAAGGTTGCCTCAATAACTTTAGAGTTGAAACAACTTCTCAGACTGTTAATAACAATGAAGAATTACATTTTTATATATCATATAGGTCATATATTATTATTCAGCTGTTATATTGGATTGCACTATGTAAAAAAAGTATTTCTTGGCAGTTTAAACCAGATCGTTTCAAATTTTCTTCTCTCGTTTAAGTGTAAAAAAACCTTTGTGTACTCATCTTATCAGTAAATTATTAATATTATTATACCAAGTGATTCATGACTGATATCACTCAAAACTAATATGTGTGTTTGGACTTTGGAAAAGATGTCACTGATAAGCAGCACACCTTTGAAGACAACATAGTACGAGATACAACATACGAGTTGCTGAATCAAGCTACCTACAAATATGTTACATTTTGCTTGGCTCTTACTTTGACCGACAATAAGAGGAAATGGAAGGAAAATAGTGGTCCCTCCCACTAAATTAGTGGTCGTCAAGAGCAGCCAACTGACCTCAAAGATTTTACTCAACTGGTTTCAGAGACAGTTAAACACAAGTGTGTTTGCCTACATGCAACGTTTTATTGTGTCTGATTGTGCAAGCCTTTTCATTGGTTGCTCTTTCTGTGAGTTTTGTGTTTGTGCGAGTATTTGTGTAAGCATTCGCCCCATTGCCTCACCTCCAGGTGAGAGGTCTTGCTCGGCTTCTCGGCGTATCTCCAGGTGATCTTAGCAGCTTGTCCATCATGGGGAGGGAGGGCATCAGCAATGATGACTGTGTCTTTGGGAGGAATCATTCCACAGTCCCGGGCCACAGAGATGGCGGTCAGCATGTTGTCACCTGGAATGTTAATATACAGCACACATTTCCTTTTTTGCATTTTTTTCCCACTGAAAATCCATTACTTCTTTTATGATGAGCAGCTTGTATTATATATGGGCAGGGGATGTTAATACAGTGTCAAGCTTAGATAAAAAATTGTTCTTTGTTTAATTTTACTCTGTTCTTCCCTATTATCCTCTACCTTTCTCACAAATACACATGGATTATAAAGATTTTCTCTGATCCATTCCTCATCAGCCCATATTAGTATGTATCTAGTATGGGTAGACAGATGATAAGGTGAAAGCCAAGCAAGGAAGTAAAAACAATCCTCTGGCAGATATTGGAGTTAGTTTGTGCCAGTTACACTGAGCAGCCTAGAAAAGTTATTAGATGAGATTAAAAGGTACAGCTGAGTAAATACCAGAGGGATTCAATCTTTTGAGGGCCAATATGCAGATTACCAAACTCATTATGCTGCCTGTGTTGCATCAATACATGAGCTTTAAGCAACTACACACAGAGAGAGGCATGGATTGAAGATAGTGTGTCATGTGCACTGTATGTTTTCTTCTGCATGTCTGTGTGTTTGTTTGTTCTACTTAATGGCCATATATTGATGCCATTAGTAGCTTAGTTAAAGCCTGTGTAAATGTGTGTATGTGTGCATGGTCTCACCAGTAACCATGACAGTGCGGATGCTGGCTTGGTGGAGGTCCTGCAGCACCGCTGGGGTTTCTGCCTTCAGCTTGTTTTGCATGATGATCAGACCCAAGAACTCCATGTTTGCCTCTATGTGATCCCTAATTTAAAGAAAAATAAGTACACATTTGTACTTATGTGCCAAGATCAAAATATCTAAAATACAAGAGGGACTTGCATACATTTGATCCCAGTAAATGACTTTTTTACATTTTGAGTACACAAAGAATTTTTATTTGACACAAGATCCCCTTCACCTAATGTTATTTATTTATTTATATGTCATAGACTAGAGGAATGCAGCTTGACAGTGTAATGTCGACAGTGTAATGTAGAACGCAAAAAAAAAAGCTTCCGAGTTCTCTGGATAGGTTTAAAATGAAGTTCAAAGGCAACCATTTTAACAATATGCAGTACGCTACCTGTTGATGTTCTGGACTTTGTGCCAGGTGAGTTTGGATTCAAGTCGACGATGAGCCAGAGCAATGACCCTGAAACCCTGCTTGGTGTAGCCCTCCAAAATCTCTGCAAAGTTTTCTGGCACTGCAAAGACACAGACAGAGACATTGAAATCCACATTCAGGGCTGGGTTTTCAGTGGTCCCCTACTCTGCTACCGGACATAATTATCGACTGAAATTCCATTATCGGAACAATGACAATAATCTAATTATCGTAGTTATCGGCCAATAATGTGTCGTCCACTAATGTATCGTGTATCCTTAAGAATAATACTTTTCAGTGCTGTTCACGACCATAGCCACCATAGTTACAGTTACTAGACACCTCACCTGTCTCTTTCTTGCAGAGACTAGCCACCACCTCTGGCGCCCCCTTCATGTAGGCATCCATACGTTTCTCCCCCAGCAGACGAGCCACCACACACATCCTCTGGAGTGCTGAGGAAAAGGGAAACTGGCGCACAATACCTATCTCATACGCGGACTGCACATGCACATGCACATGCACACCCACACAGACACACACAAAAACAGATTCATTCATGTCAAGGAGACTGTCAAGACTTTTACATTAACTTGCAAACATTAGTAAATAGAAGCCCACTATTTATGCTCAATTTTACTGCTCTTTAAAATCTGAACTGTTCATTCGGCTGGAAACAGAGGAATTTGATGAGTATATTTTCAAAAAGGAAGAAGGCTACTTACCGAGAGCTCATACAGTTCCTAGAATGAGAAAAAGAGCAGAGTGGGTCACGGTAAAACAAATAAACCAATCATTGTCAGTATTACTAACGTTGCTATTGTTATGCTAGGGTGGTAGTGTCCATTTATGTTGCGTCAAGGCACAATAATATGTTGGTTTTAAATATAGCCAATATGCTAAAATGGTACTATAAAAAAGTCAAAGAATGAATATACAATGCCCAAAAACTGCACTCCAGCTCTAATATTGTATTAATATCATTAGATTGATAGATCTGTATGTACTTCAGTGTTAATGTTTGTACTGAAAAGATCTGATTTTTGACATTTTTCAGACTTTGAGGACCTGTGGTTATCTTGCTGAACGACTGGGTTGAAGTTCATACCATGTCCTGCTCTGGTGATACGGCAGGCTCTGGGGGCAACAGCTGTTTTGGGGGTCGAACCACAGTGGGCATGATACGGTTGTGAAGAGATGTTTCCTCCTCAGTGGCCTCCTCCAGGATCTGGGCAGGCAATAATTTAGAGAAAAATAAGGTTCAGAAAAATGTTGATGCAACAACAGTAAGAATTAGAACAGTAGAAAAATTAGGGCTATCAAAAATGAATGCAGTAATAACGAGTTAACGTAAATTCCTTTTTTTTTACGCATGATTAATGCAAGCATGTTCTGTGACCAAATCACAGAACATGCTTGCACCTTGGATTGCTCCTTAGTTTAGAAAATCAGGAAGCAATGCAGCAGTAACGTTGTGGATGGCTAGCAGAAAGCTAAAGTGCTCCGTGATAAAGGGGATCACCAAACCCGCCATCTGGCTCGCCGCAGTAGAGTTAGCACATCCTGCGGTGTGCTGAAGGTGTTCATGGAGAGGGTGATCTGTGATCCGTGAACCCCCCCCCCAAAAAAAGAAACAAACCTCCTTGAGCAGAACTGGATAAAGGGTCTTTTGAATGGCAAGTTTAGTTTCAAAGCCCTTCCAGATAGTTCTCTCGACACTACTAAAGGTATTTACATGTACTCGCGAGTTAACTATGGACAATCATTCAATCAATCGATTAATATTAAATACTATAATCGATTAACAGCCCTGGTAAAAATATTTTACATAATAAATATATTTTAGATTCTTTAGAATTCTTTCATTTTCATTAAGCGTGGTCTGACTAATAACTTTCCCCACTGTGCTTCCCTGACCAACATTATGCTTTTGGTTAGATACAGAACAACTCACCCAGCCTGTAGCCTCAAACATTTTGAGGTCCAGCGGGTCTCCAGACAGCTGGCCCTCTATTTTAGTAAGAGTGTGGCAGGTGGCCATACAAGCCACGAACTGGGACTTGACGAGATTTTCCTTGTATGCATTTTCCTCTGACAGGTGGAAACTAGAGCGGCAAAAGAAACAGTTATTTTTTATGTGATATTAACATGATGAGAATAAAAATTATTCCATAAGCAATGAATTTCAATGACATGTGTATAAAAAAAAATAAATTAAAAAAAATAAAAAAAAACTAGTATATAGTAGCATTGCACCACAATGTCTAGATGTATACCATTAATTCTTGCCTAAGAAATATGCACATCATTTTTCTAAACATAACCTCATAATCAATAACTACTAGTCTTAATGTAGGGAAATAAATAACCATCACTCAATATTTCTGCACATTACAATATCTGACAAACAACTGTATTACTGTACACAGAATAACAAATTTGATAAGTGGACACTGGTTGGTTGAAGATTTTGTTGATATCTTCTGGTATCTGAATAACAACACAATCATCCCAGTTCATCATCAGTAAGATTTTAGCATTTGGAGGAAATAGAAATGAGGGAAATGAGACCTTCAGAAAAAGATATACCAGTACTTTCCAAACCCTTTCCACCAGGTAATCGGCAAAGTAATACAAGCACAGCAATGGCTAACTAACACAATGGCCTGAGATTTCTTTGGGATGCAGCGGAAATGCATTGAAACAGTGGAAGTTCCACGTTTGATACAGCTTACCTGCCATTCTCAACCCTCTGGACTCCCCACAGGTCTAACCCATCTTCTGTCAGAGTTCCAGTCTGCACGCAGAAAGAAAGCAGAACTTTAGAAGCAGAGTTTGATTGAATCAAATCAAATACAATCAAATCCAATTTCTGAAATCTAATTACTAAAATTATTCCAGTCTTATTACTATTCATATCACTGTGTATATTTCTTTATATTTTGTTTGTTTCAGGTGTGTACTTTCTTGTTGGACTCCAGACAATAGAGTATTTAATTAAAACTTCTCTTCTTCAGCGATATGTAAGGTAAGTGCCTACTTGCACTGCAAAAACAGCAGTCATACCAACAACTAGTACTCACTTTGTCAAAGCAAACCAGGTTGATTTGTCCGCAGATATTGATCCTCTGTGGGCTGATGCAGAAAATGCCAAGGTGTTTGAGGCGTCGCTGGGCATACACAATGCCAGCTGTCATGGCGGCTGGCAGCGCTGGTGGCACAGTGATGGTGATGATGTCCAGGGACTCTATGATGATGGTCTTAGCTGGCACCTGGGCAGGCAGAAAGAAAAAAAGTCAGGAAACCTTTGTATGTTTGATAATCACTTGTCTTTGATCACCACCTCTACAGCGATAAATCAGCACTTCTTAAACTGGTAATGATTCTCAGTTTACGCTCACTCATTGGTTGAAGGGGCAGCTAAAATCCTGGTTTGAGAGTCTATGTGTCACATTTCCCAACATAAGCTGTCAAGAGCCACTTTTAAAACGGAACAGTGTGGTACAGTCTCTCCGGCGCATATTTCTCCTCTGATTGTTCATTTTAATAACAAATCCAGAGCAAGAACTCAAATGACTGATCCTCTAAATCCGTTGACAATCTCACAACAACCCTGCAATCATACAACAAGCGTTACAGAGAAGGAAAAACTAATGTCTCAAACAGTTCATGTTCTGCAGCACACTGGGATTCAGAAATGCTGTTTTTTGTTAAAAAAGCTTTTGCACAATATTGCACCAAGGGAAGGAAAAGCGAAATAACAAATTTTCACCCTCCCTTTACTTCTGAAAGTCTGAACCCATGTAACTCAAAATCAGAACATTGGCATTTGTTAAATCTGCTCGTCACCTCCAAGATTACCTTGTTCAGGATGCTGAGGACGATGGAGTAGACAAAGCCAATTCCAGCCACAGCCACCAGACACAACAGGAAGAGGTAGGCATCACGGTACAGCTTGAAGTCGGTAGGTTTTGGGTAAAGTATGGAGCGCACCAGCTGGCCTTTGGCTGTGCTGAAACCTGCGTGAAGAAGTTGTTATGAAAAGTTCTGAGTGGAACGTTTTTAAATATTTGACCTTACACTCGTTTCAGACAGGGACTCAGGTCTCTGAACTGTGACGAACAAGGATTAAACTGCAAAGCAAGTAATATGAATGAAAGGGATATTTCAGACCTCTGAAATGCTGCGTTTCTCTTGTAATGAGCAGCAGTAGAACCTGGGATTTCTGTGTCTTTAGATAACAGTCTTTTTATTGTAAGTCTGTTACAAACCCTTGTATTTCAGTCAACTTCGTTAAGTACAGCTCACTCTATGGAAGTAGCATCTCCAGCAAGAGACTGAGGTCATTACACATCGGGTCAGCATGTCAGTAGGATTACATCAGGAGATACAATTCTCATATAGTAAGTCGTGTCTCTCAGTAAAACTTAAAGCAGCCATATTATGCTCATTTTCAGGTTCATAATTGTATTTTAAGGTTGTACCAGAATAGGTTTACATGGTTTAATTTTCAAAAAACACCATATTTTAGTTGTACTGTACCGCTCTCTCTCACTGCTGCAGATCCTCTTTTCACCTGGTCTCTGTTTTAGCTACAGAGTGAGACCTCTTTTCTTCTTCTTCTTCTTCTTCTTCTTCTGTACTATCTTTGATTGCACTCGCACATGCGCAGTAGCTCAGATGTAGATCATGTCAGCTAGCTAGCTCCATAGACAGTAAAAGAAAGGCTGTTTCTACAACTTCGGTCAGTTACAAGGCAGGATTAGCTGGGAGACTTCTAAATGAAGGTGTAGTAGTAATTTTGTAGATTATGGTGAACTTGTGTGTGTTGTAGCAGTGCTTTGCTATTGAGAATGAGGTAGCATGCTAGCGTTAGCATGCTAGCGTTAGCGTTAGCATGCTAACGCTAACGCTACGAGCTAATGGTTGCGGTTAGCCTGCTCGTTTCGGCTTGTGACGTCACAAGCCGTGCCGATTTTGAACAGCTCACCCAGAGACTGAAGGCAGGACACATTCAGAAACTGTATCTCACTCTAAACAGCATGGATGGATTTTTTTCAAAGTTTGTATGTGTGTGGAAGCACCAGAGACACAACATAACATCCCAAATCCCAGAAAAAGTGATTTTTTCATAATATGGGCACTTTAAAACTCAAAAGACATTTACACCAATTTACAGATCTACCTGTGCGGACCACCACAGCCTTGACCAGTTCGCCTGTGTAGAAGCGGGTCTGGATGACGTGGGTGCCACAGAAGAGTGTGTGTCTCTTATGCTCCTCTGTGTTATAGGCACTGTCAGTCTCCTCCCCACTCTCCCCAGGCAAGGGGTTTGGGAGGTTGGTCTTTGTCACAGGAACACTCTCACCTGATGGGGCAGAGACTGATATTAGGACCGGCTGCTTGGAAAAAAAGCATTTTGCTGTTTGGAGTCTTCTCCGGTCACGTATGTACAAATATTCCAAGAGTCTCTCTCTCGTTCAACTTAAATTTTCAGATGTCGCCTCTAACCTGTGAGCATGCTTTCATTGACGATGCAGGTGCCGCTGACCAGCACGGCGTCACATGGCATGATGGTCCCATTGCTGGGGATGACCATCACATCACCCGGCACCAGATCAGTAGACAAAATCTCTTCAATTTCTGCCAGGAAGGGGGGTGCAATGGAGGAGTGGAGAAGGTAAACGTGTGCATTAAATACAGACAGGTGGAGTGCAGTGTGGATAACAAAATAGAAGACAGAAAATGATGTGTGAAGAAAGGTGAAAAGTGTGTAAATGAGCCAACAGTAGCAGATGGTGAATGTGGGGGTGAGAAAGGAGATATACTGGGTGTCAGAGCCCCAGAGTCTTGTTCAGCACATTTCTCATTACTCACGCCTCTCTAGGCAGCAAGAAAAAACCTGAGGCATCACAAGCAGGGGTCTGTGCAGCAAATGGATGCATAAAGAAAAGTATAAACGGTGTACAAACTTCCACGGCAATGTTTCTAACTCATTCTGAGCATGAGTTTAATTTTGTCCTTTGGCCAACTGATGGAATTAACTTTAATTGGCTATAAGACATCTGATGACACTGCCAATGTTCATGCATCACCTCTGCAGACATAATCACCTATTTTAAAAAGGAGTTCAGACATACAAAAGCATGTGCAGAACTATTAAAGAGTGCTTTTAAATGTATACACGTTATGCCTGCTGTCTAACATACACACTCTCTCTAAGTCTGCATTGTTCCACTCTAGCAGCTATGTGGAGGACAGCCAAAGCAGGATGACTGTGTAATTGAGTTTGGCCAAGCACAGAAGGCACACACAGTTTTGGTTTGGAAAGGACTCATCAGAAGCAGGAATAGAATAAACCATGCTGTGTACTACTATTAAAATTACTTGAAAGAGGCCATCTTCAAAAAATAAATAAAAATAAATAAATTGACAAACCATTGCTGGCTCGGCATACAGACACACGGACAACACTGTGAGTTGCCACCATATCGTGAAGCATGACGTATTGCTGGAAGAAAGAACAAAGAAAACAGATGAGAAACAGGAATTTTCTCTTCCAATTCCATTTAACTAGGTCTTGCCATAACTATGAGGTCAGATAAATGTCTCTGGATTGATAAAGAGTCTCAACGTTTTGTGGAGCTCACCTTTTTGATGGTGTACAGAGAGGTAGCTATGGATATGACCGACATGAAAAGAATGGCCACAGCATAATAGTAATACTCATCGGCACTCCACAGGATCACGCTGAAGAGCTGGAAGATGTAGAAAGGGTTGAGTACCTGCAGGAGGAGACAGAGAGAGATTAGTGTGGCAAATGCAGAGGTGAGAAAATGAAGACAAAACTACAATGAATTTACAAACAGAGAGGTTTACTTCAGGACATGACCAAGATGCTACCAGGACATTGAGGGGAAAAATCTGCTTAATACAAATGATCAAGTTCCCATATGTCCACATAATTCCCATTTACAAGATGTAGTTATTTATGTAGCTTGAGATATATTGGTGTTACATGTGCAGGTATTTTAGCAGTGTTTCAGGTGTAGGGATAAGATACCACAAACTAAGTGTTAAATAATAGTACCAAAGAGGCAGCGTGGGACTAACCCATTGGGTAATGTTACCCAAATCACTGTGTTGGTCTGCAGGGGGTATTAGTGTAGTATTTACCAACAGACCTCATACATATTGTACATACATTCCTGTTGTAGAAATACAGTAGTAGATATCCCAAATAGTTTCCTTAATAAGTATGCACGTAACTGGAAAGGTCTCTATGTCTACTAGCTGTGAAAGAGTAAAAGTTAGATACTGTAGATTAGTTATGGCGTTTTTCTATTACATCAGGTACCAGTACCAGGGACTCTTTTTTCGTAATGGAAAACCAAAAAAGGCGAGTAGAGTCGAGGCGAGTCGAGCAAGTACCATGCAAAGGAAAAACGCCATTAGTGTTGGATGGACATGTTTGCTTTTGCAGGAACTGAACTGAAACTGAACTTAGTAGGTATGCAACCTGTAATGGACGAGCACACAAGTTGACAAGGTGTCTTTCATTCAGGGACAATTCAAACTCTGAGTAAAAGAAAATGCTGCCTGTGTTAATGCAAACTGGGCCCTACCTCTTTGATAAGCAGCTTGAAAACAGAAGGCACTTTCACTGCAATTTCATTCACTCCGAAGAACAGTCTCCTGGCAAGAGGTAAAAGAAATATCCATGAGCCAAGTGTGAACCAGATCCACACATGCCCACGCCCACACACACACACACACACACACACACACACACACACATACACAATAGCAGAGATGCACAACAATATACCATTAAAGGTTAAAGTGGTTACACACCAGTGCTTCCATGGATGTATAATAAAAACTGCTAATTTGAATAGGATGACGAATGGATTACCGCCGTCTTCTGGCATGGCGTTATTTCCTCTCACACAGGCGCAAAACTTGTGTGCTAGTTGGACGTCGACTGCAGTCTTTGCGGTGTGTTTAAGTGTAATTTTTTGGCCAAGACACAGGCGACATAAGGGGACGCCACAGTCGGCCTTTGTCACCACTAGTTCTTCTTAGTCTGCCTAGTGTGTCAGTACCAGTTTTCATTTAAAAAAATACCAGATTTCTCTGATTAGTTCCTCCTCCCATTTAAATATATGGATATATATCCAGGCTCTGTACAATAATAATCTGCAGCTACTAGGGATGTTAACAGTTTAACTGTTAACAGACAATAAGAATTTTGACCAATTAATATATATATATATATATATATATATATATATATTTATATATATATATATATATATATACACACACATACATATTATATAATATAATAATCAGTTAAAAACAAAAATAAAAAAGTTATTAAAAACATTGTGCATTGTAAACGAAAAATAGGCTATAAAATCTATTTCTTAACTGCTAGTTAGCTTGTTGGTTAGGGGTGCACGATACTGAAAAAATGTGATATTGCGATATCGATAATGAATATTGCGATATTGATATTAATTTCGATATTTTTAAACATATGTAAAATTACCAAAGTTATTGGAAAACGCATCAAAATAGATTTATAACAAATAAAACAAGTTTTCTTACAACACAAGGTTTATTTCAACAGACAGTCATATTGGACTGGTCCAACATGTGTCTACAGAACAGGACACGTTTTACAGGTTGGACAGTATAAAATATATAAATAAAGAGAACAGGACATGTTTTACTGGTTGTATATACACTACAGTATAAAAAACAATGCAATGCACATCTGTTGGCTTAAAGCCAAAGTATTTCCAAGCTACCGAGGAGGAGGCATTACCCTACAGTCACATTAGTTACAAGAGACAGCTACCATTCATTTTCAATGGGAGTGGCCGTTTGGCCACGAGCGACTGCCAATCAGAGTGAAGGCAGCGTGAGGGCAGCGTGACGTATGTGAGTGGCTCAAGTCGAAGAAAATAATTCAAGATGGCGGAAAACGCTTCAGGACATCGTATTTATGTATATATCCGATATGTTTGGCATTTAATCTCATATATTGTGTTACTTTTATCGAGAAATAAATACTTTTAAATCCAAAAACATCGTTCTTTTGACTTAACAATACCTCTGAAGTAACTTTTAAGACGTGGTTTAAGGTAGCACCGGAGAATTTCTGTTTACTGTTGCCAAGCAACCAGGGGTAGGCTAGGCATGCCCAGGAGCGCCCACAAGCGAGTGCATGTCGCTCTCTTTTGTAGCTAATGTGACTGGAGGGTTACTTTGGCCTCTAAAGTTTCCTTTCAAGTTATTTCGTCGTCTCCCAGAGCAACACTCATTTTCTTACTTTTGTGTTCTATCGCTTCGTTTTATGGTTCTGCGGAGGCTCCACGCAGCTGATGTTTATACGTGCTCTGGTGTGTGCGTCGAGCATGTGTGTGTGGGTGTGTGTGGTAGAGCGAGGAAGAAGTGAGAGAGTGACGGCGATTTTCTTCGGAGTGAGTAGTGACCCTAGAGTCTTAGTGAGAGAAACAAAGTGTCTCCCCTGTTTTTTCTGACCACGTGGGGAAATCTGGAGCAGGGAAAGTTAACCTTCTCCTTGATTTCATGTTGTTTATGGAGAAGGAGAACCAGGAAATACAACGCTACCAAGTGATGTGTATTTTTCGAGAGGTGCATCAAAGAGTATAGACGTAACAAGAGGCTAAACTCAATGGAAATGCAGCTCCGCCATCTTGGACTGAATGTAACACAACGTTCTATTGAGTTTCGCCTCTTGTTGCTTCTATACTCTTTGGGTACATGTCGGGCGGGATGCAACGCAAACAAAATATCGCGTAATTATCGCAAGACTTTCGGTATAATATCGTGCAACGTGATATCGCGATAACGATATTGAGTTGATATATCGTGCACCCCTATTGTTGGTGCTAACTTTGCACTAGCAAGTTGCATTTAAGCTGCTCTTTTTTTCTGCTCGTGGCTCTCTGCTGGATGGCACTCACAGCGAAGAGCTACTTGACACATGCCATTTTACCGATGTGGACTAGCGGGTTAAATCGGCCGTCCTACACACAGAGCATGCCAGGCAGACACACAGCTGACAACCTTGTGGATGTGGTGGAGACAGGCTCACGCCGCCGACCGCTGTGGACTTCTGTCAGCTGTGCAGCTGTTCTTGTTCCAGGAAAGTGGCTGCATGTGCCCACGACAATGCACGGAACAACATGGCAGAGCAACCGCTACAAGTCCTAATCATCTGTCCACGGAATGCGGAAAGTATGTCCGAGCCACCAGGACGGGTGAACTGGGACTCCATTGACTGCTTGTCGTTTAACGGTTAATGATCGGTTAACGAGGGTCGGCTATCGGTCAGAAAAAAAACTGTACCCTTCTGTCTGGCTGTCTAAAGCAGTGTGACCTATCCTTCAAACAGGTAAGATGTTACCTGTACTCCTGCTGGTTCCTGGTCAGGCCTGCACTGTGCTCTGAGTGGAGGGTGGAGCAGCTGACCTGCAGATCATCCAGGCCGCTGTAGGGGAAATATCGGTCAAAGCAGAAGACAAGTAAACACTTTTGATTACACATAACCGTGCTAGCAACGTTAGTGTAACATTGAATACAGTTGTAAATGCAAAGGCTTGTTTTTCTCATTTTACATTACAGCTCTTATGAGTTAGTTATCATTACTGTTGTGTATTACTGTACACCTACTGCCAGATAAAACCCTTAACCAATTTAGCTTCCTGAAAGGGAGGGGGTTTCTGCAGCAGAAGTGCCTGCAAACTGGTATAAAAATAGCACATAGAATTTCTGGAGATAATCAAAGAATGCTTACGTAAAAACGTCAAAGTTCTGCAACCCATCGTTCCAATAATACTTTGTGCTATGGAAGGTAAAATAGCGAATCTGAGGGAAATACAATAGGGGAGGGGCAGAGAAAGTCATGTCAGCATTGCTGTATTGTTGTCCACATGCTTAAAAGGCAAGAAACAAAGTACATTTAAAAGGAAACTGACGAGCAGTTTCACAAAGTGCAACATACAGTCATGTGAAAAAATTAGGACACCCATGCTAAAGTTGACTAAAAAGAGGAATACAAAAAAATCATCTTTTGGAAATTGATCTTAATGCCTTAATTAAAAAAATGAGGAAAAATCCAATCTTTAAGAACACCAATTTTCTTTGTGAATGAATAATGTATCGTAAATAAATAAATGTTCTTCCTTAAAATACAGGGGGCATAAGTAAGTACACCCCTATGTTAAATTCCCATAGAGGCAGGCAGATTTTTATTTTTAAAGGCCAGTTATTTCATGGATCCAGGATACTATGCATCCTGATAAAGTTCCCTTGGCCTTTGGAATTAAAATAGCCCCACATCATCACATACCCTTCACCATACCTAGAGATTGGCATGGTTTTATTTCAGTTAGCCTAATAGCTGGTTTGATTTGCATTGAGAGATGATTTTATGGAAAGTACCCCATGCCAATCTCTAGGTATGGTGAAGGGTATGTGATGATGTGGGTCTATTTTAATTCAAAAGGCCAAGGGAACTTTATCAGGATGCATAGTATCCTGGATCCATGAAATAACTGGCCTTTAAAAATAAAAATCTGCCTTCCTCTATGGGAATTTAACATAGGGGTGTACTTACTTATGCCCCCTGTATTTTAAGGAAGAACATTTATTTATTTACGATACATTATTCATTCACAAAGAAAATTGGTGTCCTTAAAGATTGGATTTTTCCTCATTTTTTTAATTAAGGCATTAAGATCAATTTCCAAAAGATGATTTTTTTATTCCTCTTTTTAGTCAACTTTAGCATGGGTGTCCTAATTTTTTCACATGACTGTATATAATTCCAATAACGTCAATTTGAATAATTGGAGGAAATTAATTTGTATTGTTGAGGTTTTTGTTAGGACAAGGCCTTGTTATAAACATGGTTAATAGACGGTGCCCACAGGGACGGCAAGGCTAATGAGTGCATGTGTCTCTGTGCCTAAACGAAAAAAAAGGGGCAAAGGCAGAATTCAGTTTTATGGAACATATCTTTAACAATCTGTGATATCACTATCATAACGTAAGTATGGAGGGTAACTACACATTCCAACATGGCAACCCTGCTATCAACTTTGGAAACAAAACATTGATAGGTGGTTGCCAGTTGGTGCATTCTGTGTGTGTGTGTGTGTGTGTGTGTGTGTGTGTGTGTGTGTGTGTGTGTGTGTGTGTGTGTGTGTGTGTGTGTGTGTGTGTGTGTGCGTGCGTGCGTGCGAGAAATACAGTATATTGTGGAGACGGGTGCCTACCTGTGTGGGCTGGTAGTCGGCATATCTTCTGATGAGCTCCTGAGCGTGGCCGCCATCAGAGGGGTGGGGGGTATGTCCGTTGGCCAGAGAAAGGGAGGAAGGGGAGGTGGTCTGGGTCTCCAGGCTGTGGAAGGGATTACTCCCTGGGGCCAGCATCACTCGCACCCTGGCCAGGAACCAGCGCCGGAACTCGTCCTAGTCAAACAAATACACACAAAGCTGTAGTACTGGACTTTGAGGGACCTTCACTCATTAACCCCATAACCCCCTTCATTATTAACTAATCTTAACACATACTGCTGTCTTTAGTACATTTCTGTCAAGGAAGCCTGTGTAAAAACATTAGGAGGCCAGATATATATATAGCATATGGCCCTTATGTAGCCACCTTAAAATATTGAACTGCATTTGGTGTTTTGCAGGTGTTATTTTCAGACCCTGCTTTACCCTTCCTAACCCTACTCTACTCACTAAGAAGTGAGCAGTAGCAAAATGCTTACACTTGAAGGGTGCTCCTAATGCTTTAACCCTAATGAGGTTATTTAAAATTCAACAGCCACATAAATGGATTAATGTGCAAATGGTGTCACACACACACACACACAAAATGTATTTACAGTAACATTACAACATATTGGTTTTAAAAGCTCAAGAGCTTGAGGTTTCTATTTTCCATTTTTGCCTATAGTAAAACCTCACATCTTAGCTTTCAATAAGCTGCACCTAACACTTATTTTTATTATCGATTAATCTGCCGAATATTTTCTTGATTAATTGTTAAGTAGGGTTGGGTACCGAGACCCGGTGCTAATACGGCATCGGTGCCTTAACAACCGGTATCTACCGGACCGAATAGCAACACGGATCTAGGTGCCTCATTTCGGTGCCACTTAAATGCCTGCGCTGCCCTCTGATGCTCCGAAACGGAAGTCACAGGCAACAGAAGCATCGCTGCATTTGACGCTAGTTAACATATACACTTGACACTTGGCAGCAGGTAACGTTAGCCTACCGTTAGCTAGCAACTAAATTAAACATGATTAAAATGCTGACAGCTAAACGGTGTAAAGTGCAACTGTATTTCACTGTAGAGGATTCCAACAACGGGACGTAACAGTCTGCAGCTGCCGTTGTCAGAAAAACCACACAGACGGTATGTTTACTTGAATGAAACTGGTAGCCTCATGGTGCATTTAAAAGTTATTGTAAAATACCCTGTTCCAATCTGGTGGTTGTTTTTGTCGTTTAACAGCAATTTACTGGTGAAATAAGTTATTGTTATTAGATTATTAATAAATCATGATCTTAAACGTCACAACTGTAGTTTCTGTGCTCTTTTTTTCTTCTTTATTTTAGTATCCATTTAGGCACCAGCACCGCTTTAAAAGTATCGCTTTAGCACCGGTATCTGAAAAAACCCAAACGATACCCAACCCTATTGTTAAGTCTATAAAATCTTTAAAGATCGTGAAATGAATGCCATTTACAGCCAACAGTGATGTCTTCAATTAGCTTGTTTTGTGCGATGAACAGCCCAAAACCTAAAAGACATTTAATTTATGGTCATCCATGACAAAGAAAAACAGCAAATCATCACATCTAAGAAACTGAAACCGGAGAATATTTGCTTTAAAATGGACTAAAATGATTAATCAATGATCCAAGTAGAGTAATTGATTAATTATTGCAGTTCTACGTTCTACCTACTGTGGAGCGCAGCAATACCACTTCGGCATCACGGGCTGTGGTACGGTTGCAGGTGGATTTGACGCACCACTCTGGCATCCAGTAGAGCAGCAGGAGGAGGAAGCCCCCTGTACACAGCACCCCGATGCCCACAAGGGCCAGCCGCCAACGACACAAACGGTAGCCCTGCAGCTCCTAAAGGGTGGAAGGAGAAAAGGGGCTGCAGTCTGATAGGTCGGAAAGCATGAATTCCCACATTGGCACTGATGTAAAATAAAAAAAGAGGCATACCATCTCCTCCTCTTCCCCTTTGTTGAGGACCTTCAGATCTTCCTTCTCCATGCTGCAGAACAGTATGCCAAGCCCCTCCCTTAGTCACTGCAAACACAACAGACAAAATGTCAGAGTGAACAGTGTGGAAAAACATTTCAGCTCCGAAACAGCAAATCAAAACAGTGGTTCGACACCAGAGGGTCAGACCCCTCAGGCAGGGTCACAAGATGCTTTCCAACAATATGATGCAAAAGAGTATTGTGTGGAAAATACTGCGTATTTGTCAACACATTTATCCCATTTTGCTATTATATAATGATGCAAAACAGGCTGAAAAGCTTTATTTTATGCAGTTAACTCTGCATTTCTGTGTCCCGTACATACAACGGTGCTGAGCAAATGGGGATGAGGAACAACTGGATATTCTCTCATCTAATTCATCTAAAATGCATGTTTGATGCTTTCATATTTCAACACTTTTACTAACATTAGGTTAGAGACCTAATTTACCTGTTGGGCCACAGACTAAAGGAAATGACACCACCCAAACTAGCAGTTAGTCCGACTGGCAGAGAGATGTTGCTGTTTGTAACGCTAGATTTGGTTTATCAAAGACGCTAGCAAAGCAACACAGTACAGAGAATAAGCACAGCAGAAACATCAGCCAGGTCAGATCACAGTGTTTAACTATATATCTTTAAACTTTACAGTTACGGCTGAAAATGACAACAGAAATAAACAAGTTTGCCAAATCCACATACGTATCTCCCCAATTAAATCAACTCAAGTAATTTGTCCATTCGGAAGTGATTTTTGTGTTACCAAACATCACATTGATTCGGTCTATAAGGATAGTGAGTGGTGCAATGAGAGGCAGCAGATGAGAACACTGTGACAGACTTACAAATGTGTAAGATTGTAATAATGATTCCCAAGCATCATGGACTTATTTGATATGTTATATTCAACATATTTCGAATACAGCCGTGGTGACACCTGCTGTTGCCTTTTCAGCAGCAGTGTTCTTGTAATTCACCTCACTGTTTGAATGACAGGTTGGTCATCAGTGCCTTCTGGTAACCTAGACCCAGTTTTCCCAGCCAATAATATCTAGGCCCTGTTACTCATATTACATAAGGTCTCTCTTTTTCCCTGCAGGCACCCATCTGGTTATGTGGCAGTTCACTTTTATTATATGCATTTTACAACATTCACACCTTTCCCAATGCACACCTTATACTACTAGCATTAGTGATGTACACATCCCATGCCTTTAGATGTTTTGTCATGTATAGAATTCAGTTACTTTTGTTAAATAAATTACTTTATCTAATCTTTGAAACAGTGTGTCTCCCACTTTATCTTGGCCTTAAGAGCCAGGTTGTGACAGCAGCAAAGATAAAGACTAAGCAGGTTCCTTACAATTCCATCATCAAAATATTTTACAACTTCAGAAAAAACTATATTTTAGAGAAGTTTTTTTTTTTAATAATCCATTTTGAGTGATTTCTCAGCAGCATACAGTATTAAACACAAAAAAAGAAATGCGTCGTGTGACAAGATAGAATATCCTGTAAAGGAAAGTTAATGGTCCCCAGGACAAAGAGCATTGGCTAAATGTCTGAAATACTACCTGACAACAGTCCTGGAGCAGTGAATATTAGTCAGTAGGTATAACCATTATCAGAAACTGGAGGTGGATGACACGGCAATGAATCTAACCAATCACTCTCAAGGCATTAAGGGACCGTTCGGTATTTATGGAATGGACCACCGGAGGAAAATAGGGGAGGGTCATGTCTTTTTATATTTTGCTGAGGAGAGAGTCATCCAACATTTTTTAGTCTGGGTGGGGGGGGTCACCCAACTTTTTTATTCATGAAAAGAGCAAAATTTCAAAGTGGCTTGTTTGGTGCATATTTATCCATGTAGCTCTCAGTCTCGGCCCCCTAGCAGATGGTCTGACCCCATACGCGGAGTTTGCTGGGGGGGCAGGAGGACCACTGCTAGTGGGGGCAGTGCTCCTCCTGCCCCCCCCAGCAAACTCCGCGTGGTGGCTCAAACAGGTAATTGCATTGTTTCAAAAATTAGTGGAATAATTACATCTGGCATGACCAGATATTAAATAAATATCTTAAATAACACAAAACAACTAAATGGTGATAAGTTATACATCTGATTTATATACTGCTTTGGTAAAAAAAAATATTACCTGGCTGACAATGGGAGCAGCAGGACGCAAAAAAACGAAAATTACTGTTGCACTAGTCTGGACATCTTGCCGTGCCAACCTTGCAATAAAAGGTTTCCTAAATGCCATGTTTATACATGTGATGTCAGCTTACTAATTGATTGCGAGTTTTGTGTAGATTTGGACTTGTATACGTTTATTCCACTTTGTTTAAACGGCGAAGTGGAGAGGCCTCGTTCACCTGTTTGGAGCTGGCTGGTGAATGTGACGCTCGTATCGGCCTTGCTGGATACACCGTATCATTTACCTTTTTGTGGATCTACTGATCGCTGTGGATTACTTTTTTTTTGTGTCATTGGATTACAGCAAAATGCAGATCTTTTTTCTTAACGTGTCTTAACGTTTTATGGTGTGACTGCGCTTGGTTTCTGCGTTTGGAGAGGCATCTCAACAGACTGTAGGTCCAACACTGATTGTTCACATTTTAGTTGAATTTAAGCGTCTGTCTATTGCGTTCCAAGACAGCCGTGCCGCGATTGGATTTCATAAGGGCGAATTGTTCAATTGTTACAATGTAACTTAAAAACTTTAAAAATAAACATGTGTTTTGGAATATAATGTTCAGCTTCGGCAGCTTTACCTATGTGCTAAAATATACAATGACGATAGTGACAAGTCCATAGCAACCAGTGTTGAATTGGTTATATCCCAGCGTCCTTTGCTGAATGGTCTCAATGTTTTATTGTTTTATTTTATATGAATACTAGTTTACTAGAGGAGGAACTTAGTATTTGAAGTAATGCAGTAATGCATGAAGTATGCATTTAGTTTCCATGCTTATTGTGTTTCCACAACAGTGTTAGTAAGTAAATCTACTGAAATGGCCACCACACCATAACAGAGGAGTGTGATAGATAGATAGATAGATAGCTTTATTTGTATAGCGCCTTTCATACATCGATTGCAGCTCAAAGCGCTTGTGTAAGATGAGAATGCAGAGGTTAACTCCTGTACATCATGGCTGTAAAAATCAAATGGTATGTGTACTTCTTTGCTAAGTGCAAACTTGCACGCGAGGGGAGGGTCATTCCTTTTTTTTTTAAATCGTTTTGGAGGGTCATAGGAAAATTATTACTGACGAGGGGAGGGTCAAGTCTTTTTAGGTTAGAGGCCACAAAACTCCTCCGGTGGCCCCTTAATTAAATAACTAACAGTCCCTAAGCATGAGATATCCAACTTTTTCAGTTTTGCCTATATTTAAAATATAAATAACGAGCAGCGGATTTCTACTATAGACAGAAAATGTTTGAGTTTTTGAGATAAGTACATGCACTAGGGAAATGTTCAATCGCACACAGACTTTAATGAGGAACAGGGTAAGCTGGGATTCAAAGGTTTTCCCCAACTGTCAGTGGAGAAGAAGCTATAACAAAGGAGGATACTAACGTCTAAGGAAACAAAGTTCAGGAAAGCTAACAGAGGTCAGTAGTTCATTGGAGCACATGGGAACTTCAAGAATGCCCAGCACTTCCAAGACAGCTGCTCCACCTCGGAACACCTGAGATTATCTCTTCAACACATCCACACACAGACTAACTGAGTCATGAGATATGTGTGTTACCCAATATCAAGCTTGACCCTATTACCCACCTCTCAGTTGTCCCTGAGGACCAGCCAGCTGCCAAAGAGGGCACTGTCACTTTGTGTGAGTGTGTATGTGAATTCTGCATTGACAGAGAGGGGCATCTAGGTCAAAATATGAGCAGGCAGGCCCCTAGAAATACCAGTTAGGCTGCAATCTGTTTTATGTTACAGAGAGAAAGAGTAAAACCTGAATGTGTGTGGATTAAAAACAAGTAGTATGAAGGAGAGGTTAATTAGGTTACTGGCTTCAAGGTCAGGAGTTGGAAATCAGTAAGTCAATCAGGTCCACTGTGGATTTCACTAGGGCTTCTGGGGGAACTGGTGACCCATTCAGGACTCTACAGTGCAAGCATTTCGCTCACGTATTCTTTTAAATCGGTAAGAAACCTGGGAGTGAAATTAGTAGAGCGGAAAATATGACTCTGGACACAAAATCTATTCAGTGCACAGCACTTTCCCTAATGCAACGGTTTAGGAAAGCATAGTCACATTCTCCATTGAAAAAACAATGGTCTTCATCTGTGCAGTGATGGTTTCTTTGTATGAAAGAGTACACACACACACAAACAGAAAAAAAAATTCAAAAACGCATTAAGTGACACAAACACAGTTATCGCTGAGGTATGCTGCCACAGCGTGTCAGGGCATGGTGCCCATAAGGCAACCCTGCTACTGCCCCACCACCCTGTAACACCCCCTGATCCTGTATCACTGCCCACTGATTTTATCTGCCATCTGCAGCCGGGTGGACTTTTTCTCTGGCATACAGGGGGATATTTTGCTTAGGACCAAGCCCTTCCTAGTATTTTACAATAGCAGCCCCCTGGCCGGCGCTAGGCAGTGCAACAAGAACAATCCCTCCCACCTCTCTGCTATGACTGGAAATGTCGACACCAGTGCATCATGCACACGCTCTTTTACAAGATTGCTATCCTGGCATGATGACTCACAGATAACAAACATGTAACCAAAGATTGTTACATAGTCTGTTATGTTGGAATCATCTGTTCAGATGAAAGAGGGTTGTGACCTCAGAAAACATAGAGTCCCATAATTATAGGCTCCAAACAGAAAAGAGGCCAGAGTTCAAACTGGCTAAGAAGACAGACATGTTAACCCTGTTCATGGCTCGAGTACCAATGTGTTACATGTTAACTCAGGCTGGAGACAAGTTAAGTCATACTTTCATTCAGGTGAACTTGTGCAAGAACAGGGATGGGAAACTGTTGCAAAACCAATGTGTATTATTTGGTCACAAAAATATATAAAAAAAACAAACAACGTGAACATAGTGTACATCAGAGTGAAAATAAAAGAAGGAACTGACAACAAAAGAGTAAGCCCTCATTTCATAAATAACCAAACTGTGTTAGATGTAAATAAGTTACTTCACAGCTAGTCAGTTTAACTGCAGTGCACTCAGCTCCCAGTGATTTACAGCCTGGGTGTCTGGTGTCTGTTTGAAGGTGGAGTTCTGTGGATGATGTGTCTGAAGATGGTGATCTGGTTAGGACATTATGAAATTATGAAAAGTAGCCGATCAATACGATGTCCGTGAAAAAAACAAAAACCCAAAGCAGAAACTCAGAGTTTGGGGAAGATTTGGGTCAGGTTCATGGATGTCCGTGGGTCACATTAAGCTGCTGCGCATGTACATTTTAGAAATGTGTGTAATTTATTCAGTAAGGAACGTTCATTCTTCTAGACTGCAACTCCTTAGCAAGCAGAATAAAGATAAAGGTTTCTAGTTGGTTGGTGCGCTCCTACCTTGAGAGCCAGGGACACGATGCCCCAGGCGGTCCTGTTCCCCGCAGTTAGCTTGCTCTCTCACCAAACCAACCTGGAACCCTGGGGGGGGGGGGGGGGCACACACAAAAAATACAATGCACATTAGGGCTGCACGATATGAGGAAAATATGCAATATGCGAGAACGTTGTAGAATATTGCAATAACAATATTACTTGCAATAAATAAACATATTAAAGTGTACTCAGTTCTGCTGCTTTCAGTATTCTGCTAAAATTCGACAAATTGCTTGTTGAATTTAAAACAAATGAAAGAGTTCATTTCCAACATTCAAGAAAATTGAACATTGAATATAAAAGGCACCACTAAAAAAAAGTGAGTTAATTTTAAGGTGCAGTTTTCTACTGATATTTTCTTTCAACTAACACAAAGAAATCTGTGTCTTTCCCAATATGTTCCAGCCTTTCGCAATGTGTTTATTGCGCCAGTTGATATAGCGATTACAATGAAAAAAACAATATATTGTGCAAAACTTTAGGTCTTTCAAGTAAATTGACTATGCATATGATAAACTGGGGAGAGATACTCCCAAAACAGGAACATATCATCCCAAGGGGAAAACAATAATGGTTAATGTGTATTGAGCTGGCAATGTAAAAGCACATGCCAAGGTGTTCACTGGTGTACAATTGTAGAGAGGATAATATACTTATTGTGTATGCACTTAGCAAGTACATGGATAGGACCCTCTTTTAAGTATGGACTTGACAACTGACAATCATTTTATTTGGTTGCCTCTACTGGCAACAACTTTTTGAATTCTTTAAAAAAAATGAGAAATTAAAAGGAAATAGGTGAACTGTTAAGTTTGAAGTAAATAAGTCCAATAATAAGTTGTCAGCATTATGAAATACCCTACAGGGGAGTACCAACACTGAGACCATGTCAACACTGATGCAGATTTTAGGACAGATTATTATGGACTAGACAACATTGGAGGGTAAGTGCTAGGTTTTCCCATCATTTCAAATTCAGATGTATTTCTTCATGCTCCCACCAGCCCCTGTGGACTTCTGTTGTCGCTAATCCTTTCCCGTTCAGACCCTGTTCATTTAATGCTTCATTCCCAGTTATTATTTCCCAAAGTGACTAAAGAACATGGGAACTGTAGGAGGCAACATGATAAGCAATGTCTTGAGCAAATAATCATGACCTTCATCTCCCTTGAAATGGCTAGAGTGTATATGAAAGAACTGTCAGGTGATTCCTCCTGACTCCCATCCACTCACGAGGCTTGGTATTCCTTTCCCGATGCCATAACATGATAAATATATGGATGACAGGAGAAAGCCCTGTTTTACTGGAATATAAAGGCCCCTTATAGGGCCTCTAAGAGTCAGCATGACTTCAGAGATATTTATAGATTCCTCCAGCCCTGCCTAAAGCCACATTGTTGTCTCTCATTTGATTAGTCTGCTATTGTATTAACAAGCAACGCTGGCATGGGAAAAAAAACACATGAGGCAGCTGTTGATCTCTTTTCAAACTAGATTAAACATGACAATCATCAGCATTCCTGGAAAGAAATTGTTAGAAATCAGCAGCTCAGTCAGAAAAAATGTATACGTATATCAAAACACATCAGAGGTAGAAACATGTACAGTTGTTCGAGTCTAAAAGCAGATCTGGTTCTATGATTAAGCACAGCTTTTACAGAGGTCAATATGTATTATGAAGTGATTATCTGTAGACCCAATCCATTATTAATTTATTTGACAGTACTATGAGCTGTCTGACTCCAATTCCTTAACTGCTTTCAACCTACTATCAGAAATGTGTTCATCATCATTATAATTTGTGTGGGATTATGGCTTACTAACAAATATGTTCTTAAGTCCTCAATCTGCTGATTATTTTCTCAAAAAATAAACTTAGCACTTATCTTATATCTTAAATCTTATACCTGTTTAGTTCCCTTACAAATGATGCCCCATTTGTAAGGAACATGCATTTGTGGGATGAGCAGCAGCGCTGAGTATGTGGGTTGCGCCCATGAAAGATTTGCCAAATCTTCTCTGCCAATGCCAAACAGCTTATTCTGCCATTGACTCGTTTGGTGGATTGGATGATTGAAGTTTGAAGAAAAAAGACATATTGGCAATTGAACAATTTATTCATTTCACAAACAGTAGCCTCAGTAGCGTGTGGAACAACCATACACAGCCACAACAGCCTGGCACCTCCTCCTCATGCTGGTCACCAGCCTGGTCATACACTGCTGTGGGATGGCATCCCATTCTTCAACCAGCAGTCCTGACCTCAACCCCATTGAACACTTGTGGGATCAGCTTGGGTGTGCTGTTCATGCCAGAGTGACCAACACAACCACGTTGGCTGACTTGCGGCAAACGCTGTTTTTAAATTACTTGTTTTGCCCAACCAATGGTCCTAATACAAATGATCACATTTAGGCCTAGTCACCGACTGATGATTCAAAATGTCACATTGTCTTTTGTAATAGTCGGTTTGTCATTGTCATGCATTACCTCATGTCCACAGTAGCATAAGCTTACAGTCATGCTTCAAGTCCTGTGTTTGCATGATATGAGGATAAATAAGGGTTTTAATATCATCATTTGCTAAATATCATTTGTACAATGTTGAGATCACTTTTGAGTGAGGTTGAGCCTTTTGTACCAGCTCAGACAATTTACATATACAGTATTTCACAAGAACCTGAACATGAGCAACGCAAAAGTATACAAATAAACTCCAGGATAGCTAAGACTAGACTTTCCCTTTCTGTCCTGTTCTTCAACACACAGACAGAAAGGGAAAAGTGAACAATGAGCCATGACCTAATGACAGAAGTCTATAATTCATGGAAGCATTTGGAGGAAAAGTGTTTTGTTACCATCATGCTCGGCACTCAATGTGCTTTCTTTATCACTTCCCCTCCTACTCATGGGGCATTATAGCCAAGCCTTGTTCCCCGCCATGGACCAATCAAGCTGTTTATCACGGTGACCACTGGCCTTACTAAAAATCTATGTCTATCTGCCCTTCCTCTGCTGTCTGAACAGATAACTCTTCCTCAGCCAATTTAAGAGCCCACTACTACTGACATAATCAAACAATTCCCTCTTATCAACTTTCCAAAGGAGAAAACATGCGTAAACATAACATTTTATTTTAAATTCATGCATACAGAGCAGATGTAGCAAGTCAACAAGCACACAAATGCTTCCAGTTAAATAATTAGTTGGGAGAAAAAGCTAACAGGACAGATATGCAATTAACTGTAAAGTTCCTTGCCTCTCAAACTTCAAACTCAGTTCAAGGCAAACTTAACAAAATATGAATCAGCTAGTCACACTCACCTATAGATGCAGCAAACATCCACACCTCTCACAAATAATCCAGAGTATCTGCCTTAAAATGCATAATAAATACAGGCTCATTTAGTGCACACAGATTATAGGCTCCGTAAAGTTCAGCTAACGCATTGCATTAGCGCTTGGTGTAAACACCAAGTATGAACACAGCCATGAATTCGCGTGGAATGTAGCTACAATAGTCGGCATTTAACAGTCACAAACTCCACCAGCGGTGAGCAGTTAGTTGGATACAAGCAGCGCATTTCTGCACCAGTGTTAACACAGCCCACCTCCACAAGTTTTATCCAGCGACACAGCAGCATCTCTATCTGCTAGAAGGCTAGCAGGCCTGGTAGCTGGATAGTCCGGTACACTGTTGTTCAGCCATATTTCCACAAAAACAAAAACACAGTAGTCTCTGAACTCGCATTGGGAGCTCCGTTGAAGTTGGATGTAGTCCAGTTTGTTGTCTAATGAGCGGACATTTGCAAGCAGGATGGATGGCACAGGTGGCCGGCTAGCATTAGCTTTCCACCTAGCTGGAACTCCTGCCCTCGTCCCGCTTTTCCACACACCGCTTTGGATGTCCCCTTCCCCGGCTAGCGGCATCGAGCAACACCGCTGGCTAAGGTGCTGGTCTCCATAGCAGGCGAAGCTTGCGTAGTGTGTCGAGTATTCCATCTGTAATAAAGTGTCCTGCATATTCTCCTATCTGTACCAATGTATCCCGGTGGTACACATGTGCGGTAGTTTGAATGCACATAATTGTTGTAAAAGTTTTCTGCTGAAAAGACAGAGCCTGTTTAGCGAAGCTTCAAGATGGCTAACACTCGGCTCCGCTCGGCTAGCATCAGCCAGTGACAGTCCCACCCCCTATGGGCAGGTTGAAAACATGCGGAACTAGCTGGCTGTAGTTCACAGACTCTGGGCAAAAATCCCTCCGATGACGCTAAATGACGATTTTTGCGTCATCAGAGGCTTTTTTCCAGACACAATACAGAGAAGTCTCATCTCAGGGGGACATGAGGGAGGGAAGCACGGTCATTCGAAAATACTACTGGGTTTCTACTGATACAAAGCTTAATGCTAATCGGTGAAGTATCCTTTTAAGCCAAGTGGCGTGTTATCTGTACGCATTTTGAGCTATCCACGTCTATGTTTACGTCCGCTGTATACAGCGTAAACATACACGCCACTTGGTGTGTTATCGCGAGAAGAAAGCTACGGTTGGGTTTAAGGAAACGTGACACACGGGTTGGATTTAGTAAAAGAAGAAAGGGACAGTTGAGTTTAGGAAACGTGACACGATCCCCGGTCTCCTGGGTGAAAGTCCTGTGTTTGACCCATCCACCATCCTGACCAACCTCCCTAAGCGGATTTTCGCCCTTTCATACTACTCGCTACGGTGTAAATTCACACGCAATCGTAAGGTAATGTAAGTCAATGGAGGCCAAACGGCGTTGATAAACACGCTAAAAAGCGAGTATGCGTCTTGATAACACGCCAATAATGGCATACGAATTGACGTGTCATACATACGCCACTTCATGAGATCTGGAAGCAACATGGATGAGATCAGGGAGTGGAGGACAAAAAGAGATCTACTAAGAGCCAGTATGTGAACTCTACTCCTGTGAAAAAAAAAATGGAGGGAAAGGGCTGGGGAAAAAAACAATAATCCTACAGATCAAGTGTGTTGAGTTTTAAGTCAGACCACATGCTCTTGGATTAACAGTGGCATTGCCTGACAGTCTGTGAGAAACTGCTGATACCACTGTGCAAGAAATTAACATAAGTTTTTACTTGATTGAGCGGCTTATTGGTATATGTAATATACATGTAATATTTCTATATGGATGTAACAGATTATTGAATTATTCAAAGTTTCCTTATTTCATGAGCAAAATAAAGTTGTAAATGTCAGTTCTTTATTAGGGCAAACCAAGATGAAAGACGTAAATCAGCCGAGGTTTATTACAGTCATACATATGAGAAATAAATAAATCACAGCCCATTAGGGCTGGGCAATAAATCAATATTATATCGACATCGATATATGAGACTAGATATCGTCTTACATTTTGGATATCGTAATATCGTGATATGACACACGTGTTGTCTTTTCCTGGTTTTAAAGGCTGCATTACAGTAAAGTGATGTAATTTTCTGGACTTACTGTTTTATTATTTGCCTTTACCCAACTACTCATGGTATCCACATTATTGGTGATTATTTATCAAAACTCTCATTGTGTAAATATTTTGTGAAAGCACCAATAGTCAACCCTTCAATATCGCCATCGATGTATTTGGTCAAAAATATCGTGATATTTGATTTTCTCCATATCGCCCAGCTCTACAGCCCATCACCGCAAGCGTTCTTCGATTTAATGCAATGTGTGATTGGCCCACTACTGCAGCAGCAACAACCCACATAGTCTGTGGTGTGGTTAAGTCAAGCTCAGTGTATTTGACCGACTTGGCAGTTCAGCATTGAAATCAAGTACTCTATTGGTATCGGTATCACTTATACTGGAATTTGGTATTGGTAGTGTAATTTTTTTAAACGATACCCAGCCCTAAACCCCTGAGACAGTTTAGGTTCCCGTCCAGACCCACACAAACGTTAGATGCAGTCAGACAGAGAATATGTTTGGGCTGCTACTGCGTAGCAAATGATGGAGTACTGTGGTATTATGCTGCAGTAGAGTTTCATATGTCCACAGAGCATAAGAGTCAGATTTTCAGCAGTTGCTTTTTCTACATCTCATACAGTTTTGCAACCGTAAAATTAACCACTGTGGGACTCAGGGCCCATTCACAATAGAAACAGCGATGCGGCGATTCGCCACAGGTTTGTGCGGCGGTGGGAGTGTCACTTAAATGGCCCATTTGTGTGACGTCCTGTTGGGTTATTTAACCCCCCCACCCCCCAATGCAGCACAAGTAGACTATGTTTCACAATTATTGTTTTCTGTCAGATAGCTTTCTGTCACAAATTGTTCGAACAGCTGCTGATAAGTGTGAGCTAGAGCGAACTGTGGGGGACGCACCACAAAAACTACGAATGATGGTCCTCTATACATGTCAGCCAAAAGCATCTGAAAACCGACAGCCAGCATCCTTAGGAATGCAGTCGAGACGTTCTCATTTTAGGACTGCAAGCAGATTTGTAAGGGATTAAAAGCTAAAATGTTTAGGCACCAGGCTAAGCAAAGCCTTAAAAGCCCTCTGTAAAGTCCTTAAATTGATTCTAAAATAAATAACTACCTTACTGGCTGGATAGCCCTGATTTACAATATGATTTAAATCGAAAGGGAAATTTAGATCAGCGATAAAATCAATCCATACGCAAAGCCGATCCATCTAATTGCACAACTCTATTTTCAGCTTTGCGTTATGGTGTTACATTTCACATTTTTTTCCATTTTCATTTAAAGTGTTTCATTTCACTTCCACTGATGTTGTCCTGGTCTTGTTGGAGGCAAACTGCTAGCCCGGCACTAAAAAGATCTGTTTCTCTATCGTGCTGCTGCGGTGCTCCCACACCAAACAGCGCTGGGTTGATGACAGGACGTTTACATGTCAGGATATTTCTCATCTTCACTCTGAATCAACACTGGCAGGCTTTCCATCAAAGGGTGTTGTCTTAAAGCTCACCTGTGAAAAGTCTTGAGGCATTGGCTCAAAAGCCAGTGGAATATTGGCGCCTCATTTCTTAAACGGAGACGAAACCGCTTTCAAATCTTCAGTTTGGGCAAGACCTCAAGCTCTCTCACAGAGAGTAAGAAAGTTTAAAGGTGAAAAGGGCAAGTTTGATTTCTTGATTCCAGGAATCCAGATGTGTGATGTGCAACATGAACTAAACTAGTTAGGCTTCTCCCCTCTCTATGTCTATGCTACCTGGTTCAGTTTGGCTAATCTCCTATTAGTAGACTTAATTCTAACAGAAGGCAGAGGCACTTAAACTAAATATTAGATTAAATAGTAGAGCTGCAATGATTAGTTGATGTCTAAAAAACAAACATTCTGTGGATGGTCTGCTTATACACAAATCACACAAATCCCCCCCCCCCCAAATAAATGATGAAGAGAAGAACTCATCACAGAGGTATTGAATTCATCACACAGATATTTTATTCAGGCAGTGGTTTCAGCTCATCCAAATCTTATGTAACATGAGGGTTAAATTAATAGAGACAGTCCCTCCAGGATTTTGCGATGTCGCGTACGCAACAATTCACGCGAATTCCACCAATCACCGTGAATTCGGTGCGACTCACAATTTTGACCAATCACCGCAACTTTACCGCAAATTTGACCAATAACCGGAGTTTCCCCATGACCAATCACAGCAGTCCCACGTGCCAGACTTTGCGTCAGTATGTGACTCTGAGAGCCACTGACCAAGCGGGAGTGAGAACGGGTGGACATAACACACGTACGTCGCCAAATTCATTTCCTTGTTTCTGCTATGAAGACAAGACGTGTGTGTGACTTGAACATCTCACATTTACTAAAAAAACATACAGCGAAAGGCCGTGCAAAACATTTCAGACGATCCTGCCAACCTGTATACATTTTAACATCAATGTACGCTGTAATGTTTTTTCTCTCTAAAGTCACTGAAAGCTGCTGCTGTTTCAATCCTGTCGGCTCTCTGCAGCGGGCGGGGCTGCTGCTCAGTTCCCCCCGCAACTGACGCGCGCGCGCACACACACACAAACACATATGGTGGATGCAGGAAAAACTGGAGATAAGACGTACACAATGACCTAAATTGAGGACAGCTACGGTCGTTATTGTAAGTGCGTTAGATGATAAGTTAAAGTCCAATAAGTACTTTATCAAACTGTATGAATGTATGTCCCAGCCCAGGTTAGGAAATTCACTAACAATGTAAAGATTAACAAGCCACAGACAGATATGTTCAAATTTGATTAATTCAATAAATTATTATTTTTTGTCTTAAATCCACCAGCCATTTTCATATTATACCAACATTTGCAGCATCCTGAGCCTTTTTGGTAAGGTTACTAGGAAAACTCAGCCCAGAGTAATTTTATTCTCCCCAAAACAAGTTTTCCTTTTAATTTTTATACCACACACAAAAAATCTCAACTTTTTTTTTGCAATTTTCACTGTCTCTCGCAACTTCATTGCAACAACAAAAAAAAAAAAAGACATTGCAACTTTTATCGCAATTTTTTACAAAAGCTCCCACAAAATCAGGCATTTTGGGCCGCAACAATCTAAAAAAAAAAAAGGCCGCGAAATCCTGGAGGGACTGAATAGAGCATATCACCTCTGAATCATAAATTGTGCGGTCAAAGGCTGCACAGGTTAATATGTGTAAGTGTGAAGCTTTTCTTCACATGGACATACGGAACAACAAAACTCTCAACTCAAAGGTCACATCCTCAATAAAGCCACACAAACTAATTATCTACTCAGCCTCACTGTTACAGCATAGAACTGTCTGTTAATGTATTAAGTGAATAGACAATGAATAAATGTGTCCTGAGCTGCACTGTACGATTGTTATTTGAGCTACACAAATAAACTTAAACTCGATCGGGACATCTTTAAATTAATCGGTGTTGGCTATATAAAGCCCAATCCCTTTCTTATCCTTTGTTTACTGACATATTTTGTGATCCAGTTATGCCAGCCATGCCATGGCACTAATACATTTGGTATAATTAATGATATCCACACTGACAGTGTGCAGCCACAAGCAATGCGAACACAGACACTTCAAGACTTGTTACCATCTAGCTAAGTGAAAATGTATACCCATAAATGGATCTAAATTAACAACAAACATAACAAAAGTTTTCACAAAAGCATTCATTCCCTTTGCTACGACAGACTTAAATAATCTCAACTGTTTGATGGAGGTTGCATAAAGTTGAATGGACATCATCAGTGTATAATTAAGGTGTGACAATTGAGTTTAGATAAAATATGCCTGTATTCGGAAAGCCTAATTGCTGGTAAATCAATTATCTGGTAAAATCTACATCATATTAAAGCAATATTTCAAAGGTTTTTTTGCATTTTGGCCTTGTAGTTCTTTTCAAGGAGTTAATAAGTATTTTTTGGTTATAAGCTTTTCCATTTAGGTATGGCAATAGGCGGAAAAGGTGCATATAGAATCAAGTTATAAGGACCAAAGGAACACTCTTACAATCACAGCTGTGTCATAGGTCTACATTATGAAAAAGATATAGGTTTATCTTTCACAAGCTAATGTTACCGACATCCCTGATGACATCCACCAGCAATAAATGCCTTAATTGCTGACATCGAATCATTGCCTCAAGCCCAGGGAAGTGCTTCATCGGGAAGACGAGAAGGCATCGCTGGATGTTGGCTAGCTGGCTAACGTTAGCCGAGCTCCATTGTTAGCCCGCTGATTAGTCACTAGCTTAATATCAACGTCAATTTGTCTTCCACGGTTTATCCTTCTTTCGGTTTCAGAATCTGTTGGAGCGAAACGGCGTTTCAAAAACAACACTAATCGGTTTTCCAGGAAACTCATCAGCTACCGTTAGCTTTATTCCAGCTAGCAAGGCACCGACTGACACATGGGTGATGATGACAGCGATGTAACGTTAGGCAAACATTCTTCAGAGTAACACACTCACCCAGAACCACCTCTGAAGATCACCTCCTTGTCATAGTGAGACGAGAGGAGCTGTTATCTGAAGGAAAACGTCGTTGAAGAGAAAAATGGACTAAGTGTAATAGAAAAATGTCGCAACAGGCAGAGTGGAGGCTGTGTGTTGACAGCTCAGACAGACTGAGTACTACAGCAGTAGTGTGAACTGGCCCGAACTGGCTGTCTGACGGCAGGAAGTGACACGTCGTGACATCACGGGAGGAGTCTACGCATAGACTGTAAAACAAATAACAGTCTATGACTCTACGCCATGGATATATAAAAAAAACAACCTTTAAAAAAAAAAAGTATAAAAAATAACCTACTACCTACGCAAGGTGAAGTCCGCGCCCATCTCCAAATTTGTTGACAGATGTTAAATGCACTTTTTGTGGAGCACGGGAATCTTTAATTGTGGGATTGTAGGATAAGAATCCATGACCTGCTGAATGTCTGTCTGTTCACCCTAAATATTATTACAGCAATAAAAGAGAGCTAATGATCCATTATTAGTATGATCAGCTCGGACAAAATTGCAGGGACAAAAATATAACATTATAAGGAAGCACTGACGTTTTGTATTGGGTTACTGCCATTTCTTTAAGAAACTGGTCATTATTAAGGCTGGATTACTAAATGGGAAAAGCAAGCAACAGCTCCGGGGCCTCTTTGTTGTGTTAGATCAAATGACAAGTTAAAGAGGTTAATCCAGTCATTAAGCAAATACACAAACATCCTTAGTCACTAGTTCATCAAATAGACTCTCCAGTGACTTAGTATTGCACCTCCATAAAGTTGAGTGACTTGCAAGAAACAAAGTAAACAAGAAGTGCTCAAAATTGAAGCTGCACAGGCCAAGATATTCTAGATCCTAGACTAGATCATCATTTCCCATAATGCAACCAAAAGCTCCTGATTAATAAGGGTTTTAAATTCCATGTTCCCAGTTGGTAATGCAGACTTTCTGTAAGAAATTCAAAGTATTGCGTAGAGACATCAATCAGGGTCTTTACACTTTACATTATACTAACTGTTTTCCCAGACTGTTACTACAATTAAACAAATCAAATCAGTCCCCTTTTTACACAGTTCTCATCTACTCACTGGTCTATTATCCTTTACTCAGAGCTATTCAGTAAGAACTATTCATTTCAGTTTTCAATTTCTGATATATAACTATTTAGGAACAAGGTGAACAAAATGTCCTGCAGGCTCAAATCAACCAGTGCTTACATGTCCTCTGCAGTGGAGCGATCAC
The DNA here is from genome assembly GCF_008315115.2 of Sander lucioperca. NCBI lineage: Eukaryota > Metazoa > Chordata > Actinopteri > Perciformes > Percidae > Sander > Sander lucioperca. The sequence goes on from NC_050183.1 coordinate 3,786,349, forward strand.
TGACGCACAGGCCAAGAAAAACAGAAAAGCCCGTTCCCCACTGCTGCTTCAGATGTGCTAATCCGTGCTCTTCATCACTTCTGCAAACAGAATTCCACCTTTTTATATGGGACACAGCTTGTTTTCCTTTGGCCCAGTCTCAGAAGGGAACATAGATGAGGCCCAGAGATGGAGCAATGCTAGCTCAGCACTCCTCATGACATCAGATGACTTTAACTGAGTACAAACACATCATTTTTTTCTTCAGTTTATTTGATCTGTTTGGAAATACAGATGAAAAACAGCAAATTGTGTTTTGGTCTTGTCCAAGATGGTCAACAGTTCGGTTCTCAGTTGTACAACAACCAAACAGATAAATCTATTACAAAAATAATGCCCCCAGTAAAGTTCAGGAGATAGTTTGCAATATGAGCTCCAGTTAAACAGCCACTATGTGAGTAATAACTGATCATATTCAGCACCTCAGATTTCAGGCCTCTTTACTAAGCGATTTTAAAAAGAAAGACAATTCCCGCACACACTTGTCACCTCTGCATTTGGTTTATTTGGTCAGTGTATGCAGGAATTTGTACTTTCTTTTTGAAATGGATCTTCAGTGGAATCAATTCCCTACACCCCAAAGGAGACAAGGTGCGTGTTGCTTTCTAAGCTATACACATGGGATACATTCCTCTCCATCAGCAACATTAGATTGGCCTAAGCAGCATGAAGCACTGCATGGCTTTTCATTGTGGGTTGATTAATCATATACCACAACAGAAATAAATATATCTGAAGCACAAAAGTATTTCCACTATCAGTAGGGCTGAACAATATAGTTGAAAACATTATCAGAATATTAATAAAGATTTCATGACATGAGGAATGCATATAAAACACATAAAATATTCAGAGATGTTGAAAGCAGTTCATTCGTTTCCAGTGTTTAGCAATACATAAGACCTAATTCTTCATATGTGACAAACAAAATTGCCTGCTCAAAATTTTATTTTATCATTAATCATTAACAGTACCTGGTAGAACAATGACATGATAAGATCATACAATCTTGATATAATGTTGGTGATATTCAATAAACAATATTATTGAATTATTTCCCAGCCCAACCTATGGTGTCATGTTTACACGCCAAACAAGGTGTTAAGTTAAATTCATTTCCACTGCTGATATCAGCAATTGCTTTGTTATACTTCATTAGTTGTTTCACAGTCATTTGTCTCAGATGACAGATGTCACTTGAGGAAATGTAACAGGGAGGAGTAAAATGTGCTCCATGACTTTGCTCTAATCTGTTTATTGTTTCGTTATCAGGTTTTAGGAAGTTCCTTCAGTTAAAAATGCCCTGGTCTGTTGCTCCAGCATTATCGTCTAAAGCCTCGGAGCAGGCAGATGGAGGGATGATGGAGAGGACAGAGGAGCCCTGGCCATCAAGTCTGGGGCTTATCTGCTCTGCCGGGCCTTTTCCCAGTCCAGCCCTGATAACCCGGGTTGACTAGCAAAATACAGGATATGACCCAATAACCCTGCAAGGCAGGAGGGGTTGCAATATTGTTTTATTGGGGGAGGTATTTTTTTTAAACCTTCCTTTACATTGTGGGAGCGTGCAGACTAGCTGGCAGATGTGCTCATGGACGTCTTCAACATCTCCCTGAACCAGGCTTTCACTCCTTCATGTCACCACCACTAGCATCCCAGTGCTGAAAAAGTCATCGATGTCCTGCTTCAATGACTACTGCCCTGTAGCACTCACACCAATCACAATGAAGTGCTTCGAGAAGCTGGTCTTGGACCACAAGAAATCCTGTCTCCCCACCTCACTTGACCCCCTCCAGTTTGCAAATCGCCCCAATACATGCACAGGCAATGTCATCTCCTCTGCCCTCCACCTAGCCATAACACCTAGTAACTCATGTGATAATGCTGTTCATTGATTTCATTTCCGCATTCAACGCAATTATCCCCCAGAAGCTGCTATGGAAGTTGGGCCCCCTGAACACCTCCCATTGTAACTGGATCCTGGACATTCTCTCCCAGACAGTGTGCATTGGGATCAGCACCGGCGCCCCCCAGGGATGTGTGCTCAGCCCACGGCTGTTCACACAACAATGACTCCAATCGTATTAAGTTCGGACAACACAGGATCTCACACACACACACACACACACACACACACACACACACACACACACACACACACACACACACACACACACACACACACACACACACACACACTTTATTATTGCACTACATTTTTGTCATTGGTGCACTACATGTCTGTACCTGTCTTGTATCTTGTTCTGTACCTGTTTTTTGTAGCGTGCTTGCACCTTATGTTCATTCTTTTTTCATCAATGCTGAGGTGAGGAGAAAGATGCAGTTTATTGCACACACTTTAGCTAAACTTTAAAGTAAAACAAGACAGAGAACAGGTCAGTGTTTACACTTTTTATTTCCCTTCAAATTAATGCACCAGATGTGTAACACATCACTAACAACAATGACATGTCTGTCATTTTGCCAAGCTTGCAGAGGAGACCTCTTCTCCCTCTTCTGTACCAGACAGAGTTTTCTGTGGGAGTCTAAACATGGCACAGGTGCAGATGTTAAAGGGTTTGGGATTTGTTGGCCATTCCTGATGTGGAAACTTATCCCCCTCCTGTTTTGCTATTGGTTCACTCCACTGGGCATTTGCCTCTTCAAAATCCCACTGGAAAATAAAGACAGGTCAAAAAATTACTATGCAGAATTACAGTCGGAGGATTATGAGGTCATATTTTACAATGCTTATATGAGAGACATCGTGCCTTACCTTCTTAACCATCCCTGTAGCTATTCATTTATTTAAGCTTATTCTGTGTCTTGGGAGAATTAAAAAATGTTATACTGTAAACAAGACATTAAGGCCTCAAGAGGGGTATTTTTTGGGGTGTTTTGCTTAATTGACAGATGACTCATAGTGGCTGCAGTTTGCTTACACAATCTCAACTATCCTGACTGAAAATACCCTTCATCTAGCACTTCTTCGTCTTGCCTGATAATTTCCAGAGCACAGGAATATTTTCATTACTTTGTCTGAGGCCCTGATCCTTATCCTATTTTACATTGGTTATTTGTAATGTTAAGAGATCCTGAAATTAAATACCTTTTTATGACTCATGTTGTGTAAGAGACTCAGCTACATGTCAAGAATGCAAAAGGCATAGACTTCCTCATACACAGAGTTAAGTCCTGGACAGCAGGCATCACACAAGCGACCATAAAACGTCTCCCAAAATAGCAGAGGGTAACACTGGCCCCCTATAGACAGGCAACCATTTCACACTACTTCCTAGGCAGACAGGCCCAACCCTGGTCTTTAATCAAGGGTCCTTTACAGGAGAACAATTGGGCCAAATCTCAAACAATCCCCCACCCTCACTGTAACCCTCAGTCCCCCCCCTCACCTCCACCTCAGCTAAGAACCGGCACTCAGCAGAAATGTGCAAGAAACACACAGCACAATGAACAACTCAAGCTGCTGGCTGCAGTGAATGCTGCACACTGCTGTTCAGACTGTGTTTGCAGGCAGCACACTCCAAAACGTGTGGTTTTATCATGATCAGCAATTATGGTGATATCGTAAAAAGCAGACATTTAAATTCACGTTATATGTAAATCCATCTAAAAATTGTTCACTAGCACTATGATAGTTTTCTTTCTGTCCTCAGCTTGCTTTGAAGCATTTTACAGTAACCTCTGTGTTTAATGTAGTGGGAAATTTTTGCAACCAAATAAAAGGACACAGTCTTGAACTTAAATGGAGTTATGTGTACTAGAGATTAAACATTTGACACTGGCTGTGTAAACCATCAATCCATAAAATCACAATCAAAGTAAACAGCTTCTGTTAATTCTTACTTGCCAGTGGGTAAAGTCCCAGAGAGGGGGAGGGACCAATTCATGAAAATACCTGCTGTTGTCTCATGTTTAGAAAGACTTCAGGCTAGCGATTTGTTCAGTACTGATCAGAAAAGATTAGCAGTTATTATCAGGAGTTTAATAGATTTGGTTGTATAGACTAATCTGAGCTGCCCCCAAAACACTGAATATTTGGAAGCTCCTGAAGCATTCTGGCAAACAAGCCTCCACCAACCAACGAGAGTTGAAATTAGATTAAGTTGAAGAGGAAGAGTTTTCACACAGCCAGAGAGAGTTGTATGCTTTACCACATACAACATTGTACACATAGTACAAAACGTTGTAAAAGTCCTTCTCTAACACTAACTATACTAAGGACATTCACGTAATTTGCTTATTCCCGTTTGGTGAACGGTATCCAGCTGCAATTGTTTATGCTCACACCATTTGCCTTTGTTTCTGATTAAATGACATCCTCCATAGTTTGGCTTTATACAGCACAACAGTTAGGGAGTTTCTATTGTGGCTGTGTGCGACTGAACAGGAAAAAGCTTGTAATTTCACTCTCCCTGCAACTCAGACTATTCCTTTTCAAAGAGAGGAGTTCATTTAAACATGAGCCGTTCTCTAAAACAAGACTGGTTTTTGCTGTGTAGATGATATTTAATTATGGGCACAACTGTACACTGCAGAATGAAGCCACGTTTCACTTAGCTTCAAATCACCAGTTAAAATATAAACCCTGCTTCTCACAAATATTCTCTCCATACAATTTTACCCACAAAACACACACAGGTCTCTATAGAGTTTGACTCATCAATCCTACAAGAGTATGCTGACTGTTGTCTTCTTACAAGAATCTCTGACCTCTGTCTGATTTACTTCCCTCAGAATCACATGTGAAAAGCAGAAAGCTTGGTGTGCAGCAGCACAAACTCCTGACCTGTCTGAGCGCTGGACTTTCATTTGCTCATTATAACTTATAAAATTAATTTGTGAGGCATGTAATCTAATCTCACACAGAGAGCTCATTATACAGGAGGTATACAGATCTAGAGATGCTTGAGGTAGATGGACAGAAGAACAGATAGTGTTGTTTCAACCCTGTAAGTAGGTCAATTACAATGTCTCTTCATAAGCTGCCGTGCTGTGTTGTGCAGGGAAAGGCAATACATTAAGTATTCACAGCAGGTGGCACAATGTGATATAGCACAAGTAAACAGCAGTCAAACATCCTGTTATATTCATTCATACTTTCACAATAATCACACAATTATGTCAACATGCTGTCGCCACCTAGTGGCACACTATAAGAAGTACACTTCATAGCTATAATTATTGACTGACTTGAGCTTTAGATATTCAAAACGTTTTCAACAAGTGTAATCAGAATCATTGAAATGAAATAAAGGTGAAATATTACTATCAGGTTATTCCTGGATAAACATTAAATCAGAGGGGTTAATATGATTGTTGATAAAAAAACAAAAACAACAATGACAACAATTTATTGTGCAGTTGCTGACTACAGTGTCAGTATTTTTGCATTAAATGTATTAATTACGCATTTCTATTAGATATCTGCTCTGATTGGTTAGTGTACTCAAGTTTGTAAGAAAATGTCATGCTGCTCACCAACAGGGCTCCAACCCACCTCCAGATCTGAGCTGACTTGTGAAGAGTCACAGGAGTTATCTGAAGAGCAGAAACTGTCGACTTGCACCGTCCTGTTGAGAGGCCAGTCCTCCACATCCTCCTTGGACAACTTCACCTCCTTCAGAAAAAACAAACAAAAATACATACATATTCCACTGCAAGAATAACCACTGATTAATGTAAAGAAAATATGCAGCGAGTATGCAGTCTGTGCCACCACAGATTATTTGCTTACTTTTTTTGCAGGTTGAACACTGACATCCATATAATGGCCCATCTCAGTCATCTTCTGGACATTTTCTGTCTTTGAAGAAAAGGTTTAATAGTATCATGTTCAAAACAAGACATTTCATTTTATGAAAATGACTCGGATCTAAAAGGAATGCCTGCATCCTGTCTTCTTTTTACTTTATGCACATTTAAGCTGATACATCCAGATAAATCAATAAGTGAAGTGACAGAGTAAGTAAAATTCCTATATTGTCAATGTTAAATAAACAATTACTTACTTCGTACTTAAATTCACTCAGAAAGATCAGGATTCACATACGATTCCAAGGGTTTAGGAACACAAATAGGACCTAAAAACAGTAAGTATGAAAACTTACTTTTGTTCGTGCTGATGAATGAACTTGCTGTTTTCTCTGTCTCTTCATGACAGCGTTATCCTCATGGGGGAAGCCCGAGCCACCTAAAAGGCTCTCTGTATCTAAAGAAAAAGTGGTAAGCTGCTGTCTGGTCCCTCTCTTCCACCAATAGATGACAAGAATCTGAAGATGTTGGATTTAAGGTAAACAGATCACACCTGGTTGAAAATCAGTACAATTCACATACATTCAAGCAATTGAAGACATCATTGAAATCAACAGTGTGGGCAGTATTGTGAAGTTCCTCTTTTGTAATTATGACTTTTGGGTTTCTGTTTATGCTGCACTTTTTCCTGTCTGTCATGGTGCCTTTTGCTATTGCTGCTGCTTAAAACGTTACTAGAAAGAGTTCAGAACTTGGAAAAGCTAAATCAATAGTGTGTTATAAATGCTACAGACCATCTCCAGTTCTGTGGTCAAAGCCCTGGTTAAAGGCTTTGGTAGCTGGTGTGAGACCCTGAGCCCGACAGAGTAAGTAACATAACAACAACAGTATCACTCTTTGCTATATAAGAATACAAGAAGGTCCAGGATGACACAGCATATTGCTGATAGCAGCCACGGGATGACTCTTAAGAGAAACGCAAACTGAGTGTCGTAGAGGAGTATGGCAGCAGCATAGAGCGCACCAGCCAGTGAGCACAGCAGTCCAGAGAACACGTAGGCCCCGGTCAACATCCGTCCTCTGTACTAAAGGGAGAAAACAAATGTGATTTGTTTATAAGCGATTTAACACTGGGAACTATTTTGGGAAAGCAATAAGTGGCTCTGACAACAAAACACTCATGGACTGTTTGTCACTTACTACTCTGCAGAGTGCAGGGAACCTGGAGGTACAGGTGATCACACAGGACAGCAGACCAAGCATGTAACCCAGGATTTCAGTGTTGTCCTGTTAGAAGAACAGTTTTAAGTTGTTATGTCAGACACGTTACTACGAGGTCAGGGTATTAAGTCTAAATAGGTCGTGTTGAAGAACATGAACATCCATCCACACTGCAGAAATTGAAGATGTTAGAGCAGCCCTAAAATGTTATGGAGTGCCATGGGGAAACAGTCTTGAGGCGCACCCAGTCATTAAATGGTTTGTTGATTTTCCTGTGAGAGGATTAGCGTCCAAGATCTATGCTAAACTGATGCAAGCATCCATAGGAGAACTCCCAATAGCAAGGAAATGGGAGCGAGAGCTGAGCCCTGAGGGGAACGCAATTAATTGGGAGACAGTTTGCGACAATATTTTCCATTGTTCCAAGAACCCAAATCAAGCAGATCCACTTCAACATATGTCATAGGACATACTGGACTCCTCAGAAGAGATGCGTCTCTAAACTCATTCCCACTCCCTTTTGCACGTTCTGTCAACCTGAACAAACTAGAACTTTCCTGCACATGGTCTGGGAGTGTGAACAGGTGCATGAGTTCTGGAATAAAACAACATCAATAATATCTGATGTGATAGGATGTTGAATTCCTACTGACCCGATTGTTTTGTTACTTAATGATGACTCTAAATTACACCTGCTTGGGAGACAGAAGAAAATTTGGCTAGCCGGCTCAACCACAACCAAGAAAATTATAGCTCAACGCTGGCTCCCCCCCCCCCCCCACTCGCTTTGTATAAAACAGTGGTTGGCGTATTTTCTAGACATAGTTGTACTTGAGCTCTCTACAGCAAGGATTAACAAAGCCAAATCATTGACTATCAACCTATGGAAAAACGCAGCAGCACAAATATCAGACCTAATGACCTCAGCACCACAAGAATTAGAAGAGAGTGACTAGGCAAAGTGTGATTTCTGTTTTTGTTTTTGCTTATTTGTTTGTTTTTGTTTTCCTCGAGACCGCAGAGGGTGGGGGGGTGGGAGATGGGTTTTTTTCTTGTTCAATTGTGTTTGTTCTGTAGGTTCAAAAATATAAAAATAATAAAAAATGTATCTAAAAAAAAAGAAGAAAAAAAAAGAAATTGAAGATGTTGTGAATTATATGAACTACTGAGTATTTAAAACTACGGAACGACAGATAAGTGTGAGTAAAGTGTAAATGCACAAATACCTTCCACCCGTCACTCACAACACATTAAATGGAAATGCATTTGTCCATGGAACTGCAATGTGCCGTACAATTAAAGGACTACAACTGGCCACGGTGGTGGTGTGTGTGCTTACTTGCAGGGTGGCATGCAGCAGTCTCCTCACGCTAAGAGGTCTGTCTGCTGGCTGGGTCACCATGGACTTCAGAAAACCTCCTGCAACCACCATCAATACACACACAGCAAGTAGGTGCTGCCTCCTCCGCCCCCTCTTCATCCTCAGCCTCCTTTCTGAGGGAGAACACACACACACACACACACACACACACACACACACACACACACACACACACACACACACACACACACGTTTGCAGTTGGGCACAGTTATAACACATCCTCTATTCATTTGTTTGGTTATCTGTAGAGCGTCTCTGATAAGTCTCCTTGCTGTTTTGCCTAAAGGGTTTAGCCAGTTAGGTGCTAATACTAAAACACTTGTGCTACCTACCTCCATTTTGTTTGAACAGTGTACAGTTGATCGAGTTCTGGGAATGATAAGGTTTGCATTACTATTGAGAATTGGCATTACTCTAAACGTACCTGCCTTTGAGTTCCAGCACAGGAGCACAGGGAAACCGCATGTCATAAAACTGACAGCATCCATAGCAGCAGCAAAAGCACCCATCAAAATCTACAGAGAGGAAGCAGAAATTAGTTATTACTGCATGCAAAAGATACGTGCCACGATATAAAAGTATGCTACCTGAATATGCAGCTGTCTGGAAAGAATGGCTCCAATTGTGCTGCACATGTTACCGATGAGGCTGTAGAGGAAAGTGATGGTTTCTCCTGGATTCCCTCCCCGAAATGTGCACCTCTGATACACGAGCCTAAAGAGTTGACACGGCTTTAATGTAAGATCATTTTCAATAAATTACTGGAACAAGTACAATGAAAAACTACTTACAGAAAGCATGACAGCAGTAAAAGCAGCGCAGACAGGAAGCTGAGACCGACGGGGACGCAAAGTTTGTCTGCGCCATGAGAGAAACAGGTAGTGACTGAATCGACGCAAAATTCAACCAAACTGTAGAGAAAAGTGTTGAGATTTCCTCTCGTCTGACCCTCTAGGGTCAATGAACGTCCCCCCATATTAATTGCGAATATGTTGTTTGCATTTCGTGGTACTAGAAGAAAAAAAACGAATCCGTGCAACACCTGTGCTGCAATGCATCCGCCAGAAGCACAAGAGCATAATGGAAGCGCCTGCTTATTTTAGGGAGGAGCTCACCTGTGCTGTGATACACTACGGAATACTGGATGCTGTGGGAAATTAGATGTAGGCTAGAAGTCTCACGTTTGAAAGCTAATTTGAAATGAATGCATCCCTTCTAAAAAGAAAGAAAAAGAAGAAAAAAAAAGTCAAACCTGTATCAAAGTCGAGCATTGGCAGACAGTAATCAGGATCACGGTCCTGCTCAGCCCGAGGAGCAGAATCCTATGTCAGGTGCTGCATCCTCCCGAGGTTCAGGCTCACACAGGCGGTCCTGATGATGGAGGGAAGTTCTGCTCAACTTTCTTACACCCATGGCGCGGGGGAGAAACCTTTTATTCCCAGAGAGTTGGTGGCTAGAACGCTTTGATAAGACACAGTCCTGGGAGTTGGCTCTAAAGAAATTTCCTCATTCATTGTTTAGAAGGGTCATGGCCTCTCTTGTTGGCTTTGAAGGCCTCTTGGCTGTAAGCACTGGGCAATCAATGAACACAATTCCTTGATTGGCTCGACAACCTTGAGATCTGATAAAAAAAACAATTCAATATGCTAGTCTGGGTATTAGATCCCCCCATAACACAAAGCTCGAGATCAAATCTAGATGTTTTAGGGCTGCCCCAACTCTTATTTTTAAACAATCGTCTGCAAAGTTTTCGTGAATTCGGCTTTGTTATAAACACTATGGGTGAGCCTTTTCACATCAGTCATTTCATTAAATGATATTCAATTATTGATTAATGTATTTTTTATACTTCTTAACTGCAGCAAATAGTTTTTAAATAGATGAACCTTTACAGGAATGCATATCGTAGATGAATAATTATTTAAATTTGCGATTTGAATTTTAAAACTATTACTACTACTACTACTACTTTAAAACAATTTTTAAACGTTTGCTAATACACTGATTATTTTTCTTTCAGTTTGCACTATAGCATTAACCAATGATAACCTTGTGGAAATGGAGTAAAGGAGGGATGCACTAACATGAAAACGTTCAATTTATTTTATAATCTTAGTAACATTAATCACAACTGTATATGGATAAAAGCAGTATCAAACATACAGTAATGTATATGGTTAATGTAGACTTTGCAATGTGTCTTTTGAAACACCTTCAAAATACAAATTGAAAATGTCCTGTTCAATGTGTAATAAAATTCACATCCTCTGAATGTTGAGTCCATTTCTGAACACTGTGGGGAGATCGGATGTACAACTGGTGATCCAGTTTATAGAATGCATTGCACCAATATGATTTTCTACCCAGAGCTGTACATGATCATCATTTGTTAATATAATAATAGAGACAGTCTGATCTTTCCATACTCACAGGATTAAAGGGCCTATATCTACCTACAGATACTAATCAGCATAAATTCCTTTGGAATCACATGTGAACTGCAGTGCACTTTTCCATTCCTGCTGAAATGTATCTGTAATTAAAAATGCTTTTTTTTTTTTTTTTAGATCATCGTCAGGCGTCCAGATGCTTGGTAAGACGGCGTACTTTCTCCTTCTTGTTGTGGTTGCCGTGTTTTTTCCAGGGTTTTCCCACCACCGCCTCTGATCCAGGTTTTCCGGGGCCGACAGGTCCGCTGCCTGGCTTGTAGCCCATGACCGACTGAACCCCCTTAGAGAGCGCCCGCACATTCTCCTGAAAACAGAGATCCCATCAATACTCAAGCAGTTCAATTTTTTATTTCATGATAACTGCTAATAAGGCATTTTTCTTACTAACAAGAGGACAGTAGATCTGCCATACCTGATGGAAGAAGTTCTTGTCAACCACATTTTCAATTCTCCGGATTTTCTGTTTGTTTGTTGTTGTGGAGGAGGAGGAGAGGTCACAGCCGTCCGAGTCTCTATTCAGGAACTTGTTGTGCTGCGGCTGGAAGTCCTCAGCATTAATATATGAAGGAGCATGGCAGTACAGAAGCTTTCCCTGTAAGGAGTCAACATTGTTAGGAAGAGTTTGTTGGGGAGAGGATGTTTTTTTTTCAGTATGCACATATTTTCATATCTTTAGTCAATGATACAGGTTTTACAGGAGACTGTCTACACATTTGGTACTCAATGGATGTTTCCCTTATGCCCTGTTCAACCTTACATACTATACAAAAGAAGGCAAAACCAACAACAAAAATACTAGCGACTAGTTTATACTAGTTTTTCAGTTCTGACTCGGATCTGGCACTTACGCAGACATAATCCTTCAGGATGTACCGGGCTGATCTGGACTGATCAGGCTGGCCATGCGTCGTCATGAAGCCTCTCATGTCTGAAATAGAGGGAAACGCAATAATAAACTCTTGCGGCTCTTACCTAAAAGCAGAGTTTACACAATGCTTTCAAAAACAGAGCAGATAAAAAGAACACATTCAAGAGAAACTAAGAAAACGAGCCAACACGAAATGGACAAATTACAATAAATATCCGGTATTCTCACATCCATAAGCCATCAGCAGCTCCTCAGACGTGGGGGGCCTGTCGGGGTCTTCATCTTCTCGTGGTCGGATGATGTTGATGCCGTAGGTGCCTTCTAACACATGCCTAGGGATCAGCTGACATATGTGACAAATATGTTAAGGACCAGGTCCAAGAAATTCTTAAAGAGGGGGGGGGGGCTGTGAGCTTCATGATGTTCAAATTCAAGATTCTAGGTAAACCATTTTAAACATCAAGACAACAATGTAAAATTAAGTTTGGTTATTTGAAGTCATTGCAGTGAATAAATCAACAACTGATGCTGGGGTTCAGCGACAGAAGGGTGCAGTCGTGATTGGATGATTCCGTTTCAGGCTGTTGTGTCACTGACTGAAAAAGCTGCTGCAGAAAGGATATATGGGAGACTGCAGGTACGTGATCTCTCATCTGGTCAATGGGCAGGATCCCAGAGCAGATCATCTCAGCTTTGGTAGAAACAAAGGAGGGCATGACCAGCCCTGGGCAGTCACAGAGGCACAGGCCTGGCTCCACATACAGAGTCTGTGACACATCAAGAAAAGACAACAAAATCAAATCACACCGTATGCTTTCGGTTAATGAATGACTTGAATTCACGTTGAGAGGTTTAAAGAGTAGTCCTGTACCTGAAAGTGCTTAGTGTGTCCAGGAGTGGCTGAAACGGACACCTTCTTGTTCCTTAAAATAGTGTTGATGGTGGAACTTTTTCCCACATTAGGATACCCAACCTGTTGAATTCATACACATAGTCAATCAGAAAACTCATAGGGTGACTTGATCACAGCATGCATTTTGCAGTCGAATGTATAGTGTTAAGTTTTCCCCACCAGTCCCACTGTCAGTTGTCCTTCCTTACACCTGGGCCCGTTATGAACAGCCTTAAACATGTCAAGCAGCTCATCCTTATGCAGCAGACGGCTGGAGTTGTAGAAGGAGGGTTTGTTGGAGGAACCAACAGCCCCTTCCTCTTCGCCATCTTCTGAGCAGGTGTACCAGTCCTCCTCCTCTACAGTTATCTTTTCCTGCTGCTCTTCGTCTGTACCACTCTCTTCTCCCTCTTCATCTTCCTTCTCCTCCGCCACCTTTTTTTCTCCCTTCTCTCCAGCTGCTCCTTTTTGGGTCAAGTCATTGTCTGGCCATCCTTCCTCTTCTGGGTCACTCTCTTCACACTCTGGATCCTCCACTTCCACGCCCTGTGAGAAGAGACGTTTTGCACTTTGATACTGGGTTTAAAGGCAGCAGCAAGTCTCTACTCACATTCACAAGCATTCCTCCAAAACAATCTGAAATTACAATCTGAAAGCATTCAGCTCCCCATGGTAAAGACATGTATTTGCTCCCAAGAAATGTAAATAAATGTATTAACACATACAATATATAATTCAGAGTTTATGTACAGCTTCTCAAACCTGCACCTTCTCACCTTTTCCTCTGCATCCAGTCGGTCTCTCTCAGCCAGCGCAGACCAGAAAACCGCCCTAAGCCCCTCTTTTTGGAAGTGTCTGGCCCAGGATCGCCGCTGCTCCCTGGTCAGCAGGTCTGCCTTATTTAACAACAGCATGTTCACCTTATGCTCTGACGCTTCCTTTACGTACAACTCCTGGCAGCACACAACAGAAATGTGTCAAACGTTCAGTTCACCTTTGTACAGTATTCCTGCAGGTGTATTCCTTTTATTTAATTTGATTATTTTACTTATTTATAAACAACTACATTAAGAACAAATCTTTGAGGACAAAATCGCAGATGAAAGATAAGAGCTTGAAGGAAATCAAAACTCTACAAGAGAACAAACAGAACCCAGCATTGAGAATGTGTATCTTAATGCAGGGATAACTGTCATTAAAAACATTGAAAGGTGTAGTCACAGTTCAGTTGCATCCACCTTCAGCAGTGCATGCAACTTCCCTTTCCCATTTAAGCAACCCTGCTAAATGCACTCACTAGGTCAGGACATCTGAACAGCAAAGGATTTCTGGCATCAACAATTTGCACGACAACGTCACTACAGGAAAACACAAAAACAGTTTGCCTTAAGTATTACGTAAGGAAAACACATTCCTTATTAAAGATGTATGAGCGGACAGCTGTATACAGTTTTCGTTTCTCACCTCCTCTCGATCACTCTCCACAGTTGTCTCCAGAACTCCAGGTTCCTCTCAAATGGGGTGAGAATTAACTTCTGTTCTTCTTCTAGCCTTTAGAGGTAACACTTGCAGTTAGACGGCTGATACTGATAATCCAACACTGATGTAACCCATATTACAAATGCTCTGAATTTTGTGCACAATTTCTCAACAGTGAACATGCAACAATAACACTACTGCTTATAAGGAAACAATCTTTGTAAGAGCAAAGGTGACTGAGTTTACAAAATATTACACACTGTGCAAGCACTCGTCTCCACTCCAAGAAGCTGTCTTTCTCTGCTTGCTGAAGCGCATCTGGACTGGTGCCTTCGTCCCAGTGGGGGCTTAAAATTGGGGGAGAGAGATATAAAAAAAACTTAAAAATGCAAAACATACAGTACAGGAATTTCCTAAAATGATCTAGATCTGCTCTAATTACCGCCGAGGAATTCTGAGGAAATGCTTGTTGTCTTCATGCAGCTTCTTCAGCCTAGTTCGCTCCTCAGCTGTTAATAAGCCTGCTCTGGCTTCCGCTGGCACAAACTTGATGTTGAGTTTCTCTAAGAAAACAAAGCAAAAAATAGTCAGAGTGAAATTAAAGGACAGAGGAGCAGTGCATAACACAGTAATATTTAAAACAAAATATATATTCGAACACCCTCGAAGCTGCTGCCTAAATTCCAACTTCCTCCAGAACACAGGAAGAATTTATCTATGAACCTCTAAGCAGCAAGGGTGAGGCAGACTGTAACCTAGCAGTCCATGTGCTCAATGACAAGACTACTAGGGACATGAGCAAGTCCATTGTATACCTAGGAAACAGAGTGGATAGACACATTGCAGCTCCATGCAACACAATATCAACAGGTACAACCCAAAATTTGCTGTGCAGCAACCAGTGTGAATTTGGTTTGAGAGTCAACAATTAACTACTAAATCTGCATTCAGTTTGATATGATGTATACATACAACAACTGTGTCCGAGAATGACAATGCTATGGGTACACCTTGTCATGCTTGATATGTAAAGATTATTGACAATCTTTGGACACAATATACATGCACCCAAGAACTACACATGACCTAAGTGAGGTATTACTTATACCTGCAACGAACTCTGTTCCCGCCAGTTCGGCAGTGGCCAGAAAGTCATCCATGGAAGTCTGTTCTGTCACCGACTGCAGGTTTAGCCGCCCCCAGTCATAGCCATCATTCAGCTCACTGGTGTGAATCTGCAAATGTGGAAAAATGGTCAAATAAGGCCTTCATTAATATCAACATATTAGTCTAGGGTTGTAGTGAGTACTACAGAAAAAAAACATCCACAATAAACCATGACTGGCATGAGGATATACTTTAACTCTGTTGTGTACCGTCGAAACAGTTCTCATTGTAGCTTGTTAGCTCATACTTGTCTTGCATGAAGACCGTTGCTTAGTAGATAGCCTAAACCAGTTCCAATAATCTTGTGATTGGCAAAAACAATGCTCCTGTATAATTTATCTCCATGCCGAATTTACAACGAGAGCTTATTTAGGCTTACGTGCAGATTAGTGTCACAAATTATTTTTCAAAAACTGAGTGTCCCAAATGTTATTTGAGACAGGTTAAGGTTAGGGTTAATGTTAGGGGTAGGGTAGCACAGGTGGTTTAGCAGGTTCATAATTAATTAAGGACATTGCATGGGGAATTTGGGACACTAAACTGCACGTATACCGCTTATTTATTACGAACAGGTATTAAAGTGCTTGACGTTGCCGATGTGCAAAGGAGCGATGGAATTAGGCTACACTTTCTTAAGGGAGTTTGGCTCAAACAACAACACGTTTCAAAACTATTGACAGCTGTTCTGAAATTCACGTGTTGTGTGGCAGTTAAAACAATGGCCGACAGTGAACTTGAACTTCATAATATATAATGAACAGTGGTATTAGTATCCTCTAGTTGTTGCTATGACATACCCACGAGTCGCCCCTCTTGTTTCCTCGGCCTGCCTGGAGTCTCTCCTTGATCAGAGCTCGGCCCAGTCCGCTTCCTCCGCCTGCTTTCTTCTTACCCATACTAACTTCTGATGTTGTCACTTCTGTAATAAAATACGATATTTCACACAAGAAACAGTAAAATATTATATCTGAAGGGTGCAAAAACGCTATATATCACTAGCAAGTGTGTCCCATGTGCACTATAGTTGTTAGGTCGTAAAAACAGGAAGTGGGAGAAACCATTCGAGCCTCATATCCGGACGAATCCACCTCAACTACTTGGAGATATTGATTGATATATTTTATTTAAGTAGTACAAATTGTCATACCAGGTCTGCATAATTAACCACTAAAAACCTGGTGTAATATCTGCTTTATTGTAAGCATCTTCAGTGACATAGCTATGGTTCTTATTTTATACCCATGTGGTACAGTCCACTTGTTTGTCCAGCTATCAAAGGTGTCCTGAAGAAAATAGGAAAGTACCAATATTCGTTCCCCGTGCCTACGCGCCATCAGGTTTACAATTACCGTAAATAAATGTAAATACAATCCTCGTGAATATATTACTACAATTCACAAGTCAGTATTGCGCAAAGTAATAAGAAAATCACCTTCCATCATCACGCAAACAGACAAGATGAAAAAGACACTTCTGATGTCAACCAAAAGATGGCAGCAAAAACTTATCAGAATGACTATATTACTGAACACATAATAAACCAAAATGATGAACTCACTGATATAGTAATTATTTGGCTACTTTATATTATATTTCTATATTTCTTAATTTACCATGGGTCAATGTGTTATTCTGATCGCTTTATGTTTTTATTGTTAAAATTGCGTTTAAATGCGATACAAAAGATTGTTGATGGTGATGTGTTGGTTCCATCTCATGAGAGAACACTCAAAGTCACAATGTTTTAATAGATAGGCCTATAGTAAAATGACTCATTATAAATCTAACTTTAAAAAAATGTGAGAGACGATGTCAATAATTTTTTTCAAACAAACCTATGGTGGGGTGGGAAATACGGTTGCCTAATTATTCGTAAGGCATTACAATTACAGTTATTGATCTAAAATATATGGGGACGCAGTTACTTTGCACTCAGTGGTGATTTTACTTGTTTTAAACTAGATTCCTTATGTTTTAATCTCTTAAACTATCACTATGATAGTCCTATAGAAATGTTATATATATATATATATATATATATATATATATATATATATATATATATATATATATATATATATAACATTATATTATATATATATATGTTATAGCCTATGTCTCACATTTTTCTGTGTAGTACTAACATATAGATATTAGTTGACATTCCCAGTTACACCTTGTATAAAGGAAGGTTAATAATAGTATGCTGCTAAATGTTGAAAAGATTATGTTTTTGTTATTATTATTAGCCTGTATAACTGTATAAAAATATGCCGCAGCTATCTGGAAACAGCAGGCAAACGTGAGAGTTTTTGTATCAATGAACACAATCGATACTAACCAATGCAGGTCTATTCTCATTTGGTTCAGCCACCCCCCATACAGTGTCTCAAATGGTTTCTCCCTGTATATAATCTGCGAAGCTCGTCCTACAGCAGCAGACTCCATTCGGAACTTCGGTGAGAAGGTCGACACCACAATGGACAAGAGCACTTTAGAGGATGAACAGATGAAGTACGGTGTCTTTGCGTTCATTTCTTACAGAGTAGCTTATACATGACCTGACAGGGAAATAAACGCTTTGCGGATATAGTAGTAGTAGGTTAATACACAGTTTATTTGTTTCTTTCTCTCTCAGTAGACTTTGTTGCTGTTGACTGGACACAGCAATACAATGCTGCCTTGGAAAAAGAACAAGTTCGACCTGATTGAGGAAGACAAGCAGTCCAAGCAGAAGGGCTATGCGGTGAGCCTCAACTACTCTGCGCTCACCTCTTTCGCCAAGTCCTGCCCCGAGAGCGCACTCAACAGGGTGGGCAGCATGTTCAAGTCAAAGAGGAAAAAGGTGAAGATCACCAGTGATGACCCCACATACACGGTGCTCTACCTGGGGAATGCCACCACCATCCAGTCCAAAGGGGACGGCTGCACTGACGTGGCAGTGAGCAAGATATGGGGCAAAAGCGAAATGGGCAAGAACGGTACCAAGATGAGGCTGACCATCAGTTCACAGGGCATCCGGATGGTGCATATGGACGACAAGGCCAGGAGGCCGGGGCACTTGTACTTGCTGCACCGGATAACCTACTGCGTCGCGGACCCGAGGCTACCCAAGATTTTCGCCTGGGTTTACAGGCACGAAATGAAGCACAAGGCCGTGATGCTGCGCTGCCACGCAGTGCTGGTGTCCAAGCCGGAGAAGGCAAAGGCCATGGCGCTGCTGCTGTACCAGACATCGGCCACGGCCCTGGCTGAGTTCAAAAGACTAAAACGGAGGGACGATGCAAGGCACCAGCAGCAGCAGCTCATAGGGGAACAAACCATCCCATTGGTTCCCATCAGGAAGCTGCTGAACGGACAGTGTTACTACAAACCCCCGGTGGAGCGCAGCCGGAGCGCGCCCAAACTGGGCTCCATCACAGAGGACTTGGTCGGGGAGGAGGAGGAGGAGAAAGCGATGCACTTTGAGTGTGAGGACATTCTGGACACGGACGATGATTGTGTTCCCAACGGTAAGCAGGAGTTGACTCAGATTATTAACGATTTGGGAGAGATGAGCATAGGAAACGATGTGCGGACACTGAAAGCTGACCTCAGAGTCACCAGACTTCTGTCTGGAGAGAGCACGGGGAGTGAGTCCTCCATAGAGAGCAACCAGGAGCCCCCACCGCTTACTAACGGGTTTGAGGAGGTAAAGGTGCAGGAAATTGCCTGAATAAGTTTAGGCATTTCTGGGCACCTCTGTTTTGTTGTCTCCACAAGAAACATTTCCTCTGTCGTCAACCTTATTGGAGAGTGTTTGTCTAATCTGGTGCCTCCACGACTAGCTAAAATGATCCAGAAAAAAGAGGATTCTGGGACAATTACCACACTAAACACACAATTAGGCTACTGAATGATATTTGAAGATTGTGTAAACACAGAAAAAAATGCAAAAAACCAAGTACATGCCCATTTGAGAGATGACTGGTTGAACCGACAAAATCCCAGTGCGCCCTAGGACGCACGGCACTAATTCCATCTCTTTTATTATTTAAGAGGATTTGTTGTATCCTCAAGCTTGTTTACTTAACTTTTTTTCTCTCTCTTTTGAAAATTACGTTTTTCTATTGAAAGATGCTCATCATGATCCAAAAACATTCTGTTTTTAAAGCACGTTATGTTCTTTTCCTAAGTGGTTCAGTGGGTCTAACCAGGCATCCTTAATTTTCCTGTCAGGGCGCTTCTGTAACAGCCTGTTTATTTACATTTATTTTGCACTGTTGTGGAATTCAGTCAAGTATTATGTTGACTACATGTACAAAATGTTTGTTTGTATGTTGTCTGAAACATAAATGTCATATCTTTGCTGTGCAAAAGAAAAAACCTTTATGTATTAAGATGTAAAGTGAAGATGTTTAAATATGTTATTTTTTAAAGAAAATGTGGTTTGTTATGTGAACCTCATAGAATTATCAATAAAAAAAAGAAAATTATAATGTCGTTGTGTAGATTTGTATTGGAAAACAAGTAGGTCATGTTTTCCTCTGGTGCTTTTTGATATAAATGGGGTTTACCTTGAGAGGCTCAAATTGAGGTCAGATGCGCAGTGCTGCTAAATAAAGACACTGCCTTTCTCAGCTTTATGGACTATATATATTATAGTCTTGGCTGGAGCTTTGTCCTTTTTCGCCAAATTGCTTTCAGGGAACAGGCTGTAGAAGTTATTCAATTAAGGTACTGAAGGCCCATTCATTCCGACTGGCCTCAAGGAAACCAAGCCACACAGGAGGATGTCACCATGAGCACAAGCTGTTAGAACATCACATGGGTCCTTTAATGACAAGGCAGCTGAAGCACCAAAGGACTTTTAACAACATACGGATTGTCTTTTTATTTGCTCTTATGTCTGTCCTCCTTTGGTGATACGTTACAGAAAATCTAAGGGCCAAAACAAGTGCTGGATACTGGATGCTGCTACATACTGTAATGTTGTATGTATAGAATCATACATTCAGAACCAGCAGATACTTTTAATTTACATTTACCCTACATGCTGAAATCAGAACAACTGCATTAATAGTGTCAAGTGCAGTTGTGGAAGAAGTGCTCAGATCTTTTACTTAAGTAAAAATAGCAATACCACAGTGTAAAAAGTAAAAGTCCTGCATTCAAATGTTTAGTTAAGTAAAAGTATAACAAGTATTAGCATTTAATATGTACTTAAAGTACTAATTATGCAGAATAGCCCATTTCAGGATTATATATATTATATTAGTGGATTATAGTTAATGATGCATTCATGTGTCCATCACTTTAATGTTACAGCTGGTAAAGGTGGAGCTCATTTCAATAACTTTATATATTGCTGGGTGCTTATAATAATATATCATAATATATTAGTTGATTTAAAATTTTTATTGATAATCTAAACCTGCAAAGTAACTAATAACTAAAGCCGTCAGACAAATTTAGTGCAGTAGGAAGTACAATATTTACCTCTGACATGTAATGGAATAGAAGTACTGCAAAATGGAAATACAAGTAGCGCAAAATTGTACGTATAGTACTTGAGTAAATATACCTTGTTATATTCCACCGGTGGTCACGTGTTAGTTCGACTTTACTAAAATAACATTTAATACATGAAAGTGACACTGATAAAAGATTACTCCTTCTATTAAATGCCAGTACATTAGGCTTAATATCTGACACCTACAGGGGCAAAGAGACAGACTCACCTTGCATGCCAGCTCCTATGACCTGTGGTCAGAGAGGCGTGTGACTAAGCAGCAGTGACACAACTTGTCTTGGTTCTCTAAATGTGGAAGACTTGTCACTGTCACTTCCTTTCACACACAGCAACAGGCCTACGCACAGGCACACAGTTCTTGCCAGTTATTCAGATAGAACAGTATCAACACAGATATTGATGCATTGATGTACGTAAGCCATTAGTGTTAATGCGTCTGTCTGCTGGGGCCGCATCCCAAAGCCCACAGCATACAGGGTTGCTCCCCCAGAGCCAGGCATATTCTTACTAACACCACCAGAGCACACTAACAGGGCTGAAAAAGACATGGGGAGGGAGAAAAGAGGCTCCCTGCTGCTCAGTGGAGGTGGATATGGGGATTGTTATCTGCAGAGACAGTGTTTTACCAGCTCACACAATCCCATTGGCCATGCTGAGGTATTCACTGAAAACAAAAACACTCCCACTATGGATTTAGAAAGAGATCCAGAGACAGAAGGTTAATGTATTTTCAGCCAGCGGTTGGTGAGTCCTATAAAAAGCTTCTCAGCAGCTCATTATGAATTTATGTGCTTTCAGGAGACACACACACACACGCACACACACACACACACACACACACACACACACACACACACACACAGAGAGAGAGAGACATGCTAAATCATTGTGGCTTGTCAAATGGTTATCGTGCATGTGAGTTGAAATAGCAACAGCGCAGAAACCCACACAATTAGTTTCTCCTCCTTATGTGGTGTGATGCCCTGTCTACACCAGCTGCAGCCCAGCAGAAGTTACCCTTATACTGCGAAGATAGCATTACATCATAAGCATGTGCCCAGCTCAATGTAATTAGTGGACAGCCAGTGCTCTTACCACATAAACGTGTAGACATATGAGCAGCAGACCATCCGTCTGCTATTTCTGCTTTTTACAGCTGCTCGAAGCATTTGTAGTTTCATATTTCTGTCTGATCAACATTTTCGTACAGCCTGTCCTTGTGTCCCACCTCTGCAAAAGCAATTTCGGTCTCTGTAGGGTTACCTGGGTATGAGTCACACGTGCTTCCAGCCCACTAACACAATTAAAGGATTGAAAGTGTTTGTGGACGACAAGTGGTTGTAGAACACGTTTGAAGCTGTCAAGGAAGAGAGTTACTGGCTTATATGAGAGAACTTGCACGTCACATTCACTTTTCCCTCAAACAAATACTGAGGTGTTTGTTTAACCTACTGTCAGGCATGTGTGAATCACAGGGAAAGAGGCTATGCAACAATAAAATTGTCTGGCACTCACAGAAGTCAAGTGTATTGCTGTTAGATTTTAATGCTTGCCCATCTTTCATGCTGTTATTAAACATGCTATCTGGCAATGGACAAAAGCATTTTTATTTTTTCAGTGACGGATGATTATGAAATAATCAAGTACCTTAAAACTGCATAGTACTCAAGTAAATGTACTTTCTAGCACTGTATAAAAGTGTAGCACAGGGTTTAATGAACATAAAGTATTCTCTGGGTACTTGCCACTTTTCTCCTCTTTGCAGTGATACCCTGTTAACATGAAAATCCTTGATCAAGATAAATCACATTAGAATTTAATTAGAGAATTGCTATGATTATAATTTTAACTTCACTTAACCATCCTCAAAACAAAGAATAAATGACAGTCACTGCCTGGTCTGACACAAAAGCAGAAGAGCAGAGTTTACCTACTAGTTCCCTGCTAGTGGAATGAAGCTGCAGGCCATCGCTGTACCAGACCATCACCAGTGCCAGGCAGACACACAGCTTCATTTTGAACCACGCATGGAAATCTGTTCGTCAATAATGCAGGAGGGAGGGCCAGGAAAGCACCAGGGCAGTTAGTTAGCATGGCCAGATTGGATTACACTAGCAGCACTAAGATCTCAGAGAGGTTGAATCAGAGCATAGAGGGATTGTGACCTTCTCTTGACTGTGGAAACATTAAAAACAAATCTCCAGGAATAGCAGAGAGTAACATGTCCCAACATGCCCTCACATCATAATTAGATGCTTTATGTAGACAGCATATCAGAACTTGGGCAGGTGAGGAGGAGCTGGATGCGACACTACTATTTGTAGCATTAAGGTGTGTAATTAACAAGGTCATCAGCTACAGAAACAACAATTGGAGTCATTTTACGCACAACATAGAATTAGAAGTGCAGCAGACCTTATAGGCAAAGTTGTGGTAAACATTGTTGGCCTATTTATTTGGAGAAGATGATGTATTTTGACCCCGTGCTTCACAGGCAGACAGTGTCAGACAATGTCAGAGTCCACTCATGACTTCACAAGGATGCTGTGAATGTGAGAAAGACAGAGACAGACAGATAGAGAGAGAAAAAATCCATTATGATGCCAACCTCAGCTCTCATTAGTTTGAATCTGACAGCTGTCCTCTGGGAGTTGTACGTGTGTGTGTGTGTGTGTGTGTGTGTGTAGGTACATGCTCAACTGTCTTCATTTCATGTGCTGCGTCCTCGAAGGTGCTGCTCTGGCTGAAGTGGAGAAAAGATGCATCAACCTGCAATGACAGACATGCTTTAATGAATTATTGAGAAAGTGCATCCATTTAAAGTGACTGTAAAACATTCAGATAGATGTCAGTGATTTTATGCACCGGTGTCTGACAAGTTTAGTTATGTAATGCTAAAAGCTCTGTGAGGCAGTAGTTAGGCAGAGCGGCTCTTTGAACCAAATGCTAACATGAGCATGCTAACAATCCCCACAATGACAATGCTAACATGCTGATGTCCAGCAGGTAGTTTGTACCATGTTAACCAACTTGGTTTAGCGTGTTAGTATGCTAACATTTGCTATTTAGCACTAAGAACAAAGTACAGCTGAGGCTGATGGGTTGATGACCTGATGATGTCGCTCAATGAAAAGTCAGGAGGATCGGTATGAGGGCAGAGCAGATAATTACAGCGGGTCGGGAAAACAATTGCATAACTTGGCATCAAAGGGAAATATATTAAAAATAGGCCTTCTGAGCATAAAACGCACAACAACGTTGACTGCACAAGTAATGGCAATCTATACAAGATAGCAGATTTAATTTAAACATGGGGGGGAGGGGGTAAAATATTATGT
Source organism: Sander lucioperca (assembly GCF_008315115.2). Taxonomy (NCBI): domain Eukaryota; kingdom Metazoa; phylum Chordata; class Actinopteri; order Perciformes; family Percidae; genus Sander; species Sander lucioperca. The sequence goes on from NC_050183.1 coordinate 3,810,466, forward strand.
GGGGGGTCTGGGGGTCCTCTTACTCCAGGACATTCTTTTGCGTTAAACACTTCATTTACTGCATTCTGGTGAATTCTTATGCTAACATTTATGGTGGAAATGTCTTATTTATTTATTTTTGTGTGTGGAAGTAACCTCTTTAAATGTGCCTGTTCACATCAATGATAAATGAATGCATTTGTATTAATTTATAAACCCCTGGACTTTAATAGCTCAGATGTGTTTCAGCAAGATTTCTGCTCATAGCTACAACTTTCTGCACATTTAAAACATATCCGACATAAATGTGTTGTCTGTGTTCTATTTTTCAGAACATTTTAATAATTTTGCTTTTAAGAAGTGATGAGGACAGAAGGGACTATGTCAAAAAGCCTCCCCAGTTTAAATGACACCTATGGCCACAGAGGTAGAAAGAATCATAAGAGATGCATGGGAGAAAAGGTTTTATGGGACTCAACGCTAGTTTCCCTCAGCTAGGATCTCATAACCTCTCCTTCCTCAGTTCACCACATACACAGTTACAGGTACTTACAGAATATTTCATCACTGTGCACTCAGCCATCATTCAGCATTTTATCTCCACCGTTAATCATAGATGCTGAGTGTCTCATAAGACACTTCTCGGTTGGTTTCCATACAGTCTGCTCATGTAATGAGCCTTGTCTGTGTCTATGGACTGAGCCCCATGAGGCCTTGAAACTCTAGATCTCGCAGTGTCCCATTCAGCCCTGGCTGCTCTTGTTTTCCACTTGCTCTGACACAAAAGCATTGCCCCTGGAGAGCCATAGATTTCAGCAGGGTTATTTCGGTCTTTCCGTTCATGGGGAGGAAATGGAATAATAACAGAGGGGAGAGAGAAAATCACGGGGTGACCCTCGGACAGAGCAAAATGTAGAATCCAAAATGGGATTTGTGATTTGTGATTTTTGTGCTTTTAACAAGATACCCATCAGCATGTTTTGTGTAGAGGGAGACTTGAGATACATCCATTCCACCAAAACACTCGCTCTCCTTTGCTTTTACTGTTCAGTGGCAAGAGCAAATTAAGGCAAGGTTAAGAGCAACTGTGGCCTACTTTTCAGAACTGTCTGAGGAAACTCTGGTGAATTCACATTTGTTCTGTTTCAAATACAGACAGGAAACAGATGCAATGTCCAACACCTCAGTTCATAGGCTTGTCCCATAGGATGCACATGTTTCTGTGTGTGCAGGTGCTTTTATCTGCTGACAGGAAGACTTGGGGCACCAGAGGCTAGATCTGAGGAACAAAATACAAATATATCCCCAATCGGAGAAAACCGTCACCAAAAAGTGTAAAGGTTTTCGCCACAATAAAAAAAATTCTTACTTATATTTATTTGCTTTGCAGCGAGCTGTGGTTTTATAAATGGCTGTTATCTCAACACATTACCTTTTATTATCCAAGCTCTGATTGAAATTTGTACTGAGGGTGCTTTATGTTTTAAGTCTCATAATATTCTTAAATGTCAATACATTACACATCAGTGAAGGACCTCAGTGTTGAACACAGTGGCATATTTACTGAGAGACTCAGAGTACTCAGAGGCAATGATTAGACTAATTAAATTGCAATTTTCCATTGAGCTGCCTGCCCTGTAACAAACAGACCTTGTCACTGATAGATACGTCCTGACCACAGCATTTAGATCAATGCTATGCAGGGCACTGTGTTAGCTGTGCAAGTCTGTGCATCAGTGTTCGATTCATCACATTTTGCCAACACATCATCAGTCGACATCCATGAATAGGTGACCTACTGACAGCCCAGATCAACGCCAATCAATAGACGGCCTGGTCGGCTGGGTGCAGTCACCTTTGCGCTTGTAGAAAATACAGTTTTCTCACCCATTTACACATGTTAGTACTTGGTCTAGTGAAATATTCAGAGTGGACTTGATGACAAGAGAATGGTAAAATAAAAGAAACTGCATGATGCTATTTTACTGCTGCTAATCTTCATAAAAACATACTTTTGTGTATATACAACACAGTATAAGGTATATTAGTGTCAAGATTTCAAGAGCTGAGAAAAATGTCTGTGTTTCTAATTTTAACACTGTGCTGTGTTAAAATATGTTAAACATGGGGAAGTTGTAATTTCCCCATCACAGTAGTTGGAACTGGACTGTAAGCATGTAGGCCTTTGACATGTGGGCAGACTGGTAGGGTGAAAGCTGTGTGCCAGCATGTTCCCTCCCTGCAGGTTTGTATTGTACTGTACTACACTGATGTGGTGTGTGAAACTGTCTACACCCACAACCATGCTGCAAAACCAAATCACTGCTGAGGTATAAAACAGATTATGCTTTATGGCAACATCACCTGCTTAATATTTCTTCATACTCACTGCTTAATACATACTAATATTGAAAACCCAAGGACGCTTTACACAGGTACAGGGGGACAAGGGAAAAGAAAATAGTAGGCCAACACAAACACAGGCTGAAAGGAATAAAACAGCCGCGCTAAATGGAAGGGGGACGTACTTTAATATAGGCTACTGACTAGGTAGGCTATTTCCTTTTTTGCCCTGCCCCAGTATCAGCCATAACTACAGATAACTACCAGATAACTTCTAAATAAAATTAAAATACAATTAGGCCTATATAAAGAAATCTCCTGCTACCTTTCACCTGGCTGGATACGATACACAGGCTTTTCCGGTGTTACAAAGAAATATGTGACCCTTCAGAATGTGTTACTGTAGGCCGTTCTATCTTGACTCTGCGGGAAAAATCAGACCTGGGGTAAGGCACTAATAAAAATGATAAAAAACAGCATTCTTTTCACTGTTAGTCTCGTTTGGTGTTACAGGTAATTTATGAATCTTATATGAAAAATTACACCGTTTCAGAAACATTAAAAAGTTACATATAGTAACTTTAAAGGGACACGGCTGACTTGTTTTTTCTATCGCTCAGTGTAAGTTCTTTAATATTTAAAAATGTTATGGCCTCCACCTCTGCTTAACTTTTCCCTCTCTCTCAGTGTGTGGGTGTGGCTGATTACTCAAGCAGAGTCAGGTGTGCCGGACCTGAGTGGGACTCCTCCAGTTGTCTCCTATTCTGCAATCAAACCTGACTACAATACCTCTGCACTGCCACACTCACGCTGCCAGAATGTTGCTTACACTGATTCTATCTGCTCAGTGTTTGATTTCTGTGAGACTGTGGTTTTTTGCCTCTCGGTTTTTGACTCTGCTCGGCTCATTACTGGACACCACCCTGGCATCACTCCTGGCTACCCCCTGTCTGGACTCCCAACTTCAGTTCCCCCCTTTTTGGATCTAGTGCACTTCCTGCTCACCATATTCAAGGTTGTAATAAATCTTCTTTCAAACAAAACTCGTACCTCCTGTCCCCCCTGTGTCTAGTGCTTGGGTTCCCTAGCTACCCCGTAACAAAAGAAAAAGACTTACAGTATAATTAAAACAGAATTTGCAATGTGCGCATGTAAATCAAACATCAAGAAGCTATTACAGAAAAAAAGAATTAAACTTTTCACATTCTTTAAAGTGCTCACATTATGCTCATTTTCAGGTTCATAATTGTATTTAGAGGTTGTATCACAATAGGTTTATGTGGTTTAATTTTCAGAAAACACCATATTTTTGTTGTACTGCACATTGCTGCAGCTCCTCTTTTCCTCCTGTGTGTTGAGCTCTCTGTTTTAGCTACAGAGTGAAACCTCTCACTTCTGTACCATCTTTGTTGGGAGTCGCACATGCGCAGTAAGTACTGCTAACTTGTCAGTTGCAGAGCATGAGGGAGTGCCATGCTAGCAGCTAGGCGAGCATTATAACGTGTTACAAAGTGACGCATGTTCGTCACGGAAGTAAAGGCTGGACTACAATAGAGCTGTTTGGAGCAGTTTGTGAACAGTGTTTTCTGTTGGAGATGGTAAGTCCCTTTGGGTGGACTTTGGGCTTTTTCACTTTGTAAACCTATAATGTGCACAAAAAAGATATATAACACAATAAAGGAAAGGGGAAAAGCCAAAAAGCATAATATGAGCACTTAAAATCACGTTGCATCAACCCTTCACAATCTTTTCTCAGGTACGAGAAGCCATGTTTTCAATCACCAGCAGTCCTGTGCTGCATCACACCAAAACAGCAGAGTCAACATGCTCCCAACCATGTGTGGCTGCCTGTTCGGGATTTAGCCAGATGGCGGCTCATCTCTTCCAAGCCATTAAAAGCCTCTTAAGACACCATGAGCTCCAGGTAAACAACAGAGCAACCTTGCTGGACTTCCACTGCCAGACTGTAATCTTAACCCCCCCGACAACGCTGTCTCCATGGAATCAGCATGGTGTCATGAGCCACACCGTCTAGGAACGTCTAGTGTCCTATGCTGTTGCTATGTCCACTGGCTTACCTGAAGCTTAAAGTGACAGTACATGAGTGTGATCTTTGATTTGTGTTTATTGCCGCTAAACATAGACTTTATAGATTCTCTTCAGTTTCTTTACTGACGTTTTTATGAGTTCAGTCACGGTTGTTATTGCATACTGTGCCAACTACAAAGTTTTTCTTCACTTTATTCCCAGTTGCTGCTGCCAAGAACATAAAAACCCATCACATCCTGTTCCTCAGGGGATATTTCCTGTGAAAGAGCTACCTTACACTCTAGACCAGCAAGTTTTCCCAAAATGGCTGGACTTTGTGTTGTACTACTGTAACTAGTAGCAGTATACAGTATATCTGTGTGCTTATTCAAAATACCTTTAGTTGCCTTTACTTTTTCTGTCTTGGTGTTTATTTGGTGCCAAATATCCAAGTGGCACTAAATGTAACAATTATATCACAGAATGTAATGTTCTGTATCTGATTGGTGCCACGCTCAGATGATTAAAAGCATAATTGTGTCCTACACACACACACACACACACACACACACACACACACACACACACACACACACACACACACAAAGACAAGATGTCCCCTCTGTAACACATACAGTATGAAATGTTTCCAAGTCCAACGGGGGGGAAACGTTTTTCTGTTTTACAGGAATGACTAAAATGTCAATTGTCAATTGTTTCACAGAGAAGACAAACTAAATCAAAACATTGTTAAGCTGAAAGATGAGAAGCAGACTTTTTCAGAAGATGTGTGTGTGTGCTCACGCATACACTGAGTTGTGCGCATCTGCGTGAAGATATGTGATAACAGCCAGGCGAATGACATTCTTGCAATGACCTTTGACCTTCCTTTCACGGTCCTTTCTTGTTTTTGTGCCGGCCCCCTTCAGAGGAATCATGTTTGTTCCCGAGCTCCTGAATGTATCTTAGGTCAAGGAGAAATTTTCTTGAATGAATGTAATTTTTCTTTGATATATATTTCAGCTACTAATGCTGCTGGTGTAGCACTGCAGGCTGGTTAAAGTAAATGAAAGGAAATCTCTCCCGGCCTTGTGTGATCCAGGCCTGTCGTGTTGTGGCGGTGACAGCAATGTTTGTGTCGCCACTCCAGCTTGCTGCCCCTGTGGGTTATCAGTGATCACTGTGAAAGTACTGGCTTCCTATGCTGCCTCGCTCTCAAGTTAATGCACAAAAAAGCTTTATTTGGCCACTGCTCAGCAGAATAATGTGCAAAAATCATTTAATTTGTGCATGATGTACCTGCTCTCACTCCAAAATATCTCTTTCAAGAGCTTAATGTCAAAAAGAGACGACAGCAGTTTGAAAAATGGGACGCTGACTTTGACAAAATCAGTGCTGAATGAAAGGAAAAATAATTGAAGTCATAAGCTGTTTTTGAGGTATCTGCTTAGAAAGTATACAGTAACTGTTGTGAATTTAAAGTAAGATTGTTTTATATAAATATCAAACATGCATTTAAGTCAGGTTTTTAAAAAAAATATTTTTCTTCAGTCTGTTTGCCCACATCTTTCTCACTTGTTTCACTCCTTGTTTCTCTTTCACTGACAGTCTGTCTACCTAACCCAGGACTTCATTCTTCCCCCTCTCTCCTTATTCTCCAAGTTCGTTGTTTACCATCCTGTGTCTCAGATCCTGTGTACCAGAGTTTTCATCACAGTCACAACAACAATAGGTTGTGTGTGTGTGTGTGTGTGTGTGTGTGTGTGTGTGTGTGTTTCCATACAGGATGACAAAGAGAGAGTGGCAGTTTTGCAGTTTCGGAGAGCAAGCCTTCGTCATTTCCTTCCCGTTTCCTTCATTTAATTCTCCAGTCTCCTGCTGCAAGTTGCCCCCTCTTTCCTCCACCTACAAACACACACACACACACACACACACACACACACACACACACACACAAAGAACCTGACATACCACACAAACAAGCTCGCAAAATAGTTTTCATGCACATTCTTTTGAACACACATAAAAGCAAGCAAATACAATGCAGGTGCATGTACAGGAATTTCACTAACAAAGCAACAGTAATCCAGCCCTGCAGCAAACAGCCACTCATGAATATAGCTTACATTCATTCATATTCATTAAAGTGCTCATATTATGCTTTTTGGCTTTTTCCCTTTCCTTTATTGTGTTATGTATCTTTTTTGTGCATGTAATAGGTTTACAAAGTGAAAAAGCCCAAAGTCCACCCCAAAGGGACTTACCATCTTCAACAGAAAACACTGTTCACAAACTGCTCCAAACAGCTCTATTGTAGTCCAGCCTTTACTTCCGTGATGAACGTGCGTCACTTTGTGACACGTTATAATGCTCACCTAGCTGCTAGCATGGCACGCCCTCATACTCTGCAACTGACTAGCTAGCAGTGTACTGCGCATGTGCGACTCCCAACAAAGATGGAACAGAAGTGCGATGTCTCACTCTGTAGTTAAAATGGAGAGCTCAACACACAGGTTGAAAAGAGGAGCTGCAGCAATGTGCAGTACAACAAAAACATGGTGTTTTTTGAAAATGAAACCACATAAACCTATTCTGGTACAACCTCTAAATACAATTATGAACCTGAAATGAGCATAATATGAGCACTTTAATATACTTTTACCTGCAAATAATGTACGTCTTAACAGCTGACATGTTGTATATAGCAGTTATACAGTGCATGTATAACTGCCTATATTATTTCAATTTGTTTGTCAATTTTTAGGTTGTTGGGTTCTCTACTCTAAATCAGTATACAGTTGTCAATGACACAGCAATGCAGACTTTCAGGTATAGCAGCATATTCAAATGGGAGTCAGCAGGTCTAAACAGAAGCTGTGATTGTGTAATTGGGCCAGCTGAGAGATGCTGTCAGAATCAACAAAGTAACTTAAATAATATGTATACAACCGTTTCCGTTGCACTTGTAAGGAAAGAGTTTACTGCACAAAACATGTTCAGCTCTGTGTAATGGGAAAGATCAGCATGGAATCCACCTGACAATCAGTTTGCTAAACTCACATACAACATGGTGCCTGTCGGACGTGGGAAAGCAGAGAAATTGCAGTGTGCTGGACTGGATACAGAGGATAAGCACATCGCTCTGTAATCTTTCAGCTTATGAAAATTAAATTGACAGATACCATTGTTTGCTCTAATAAGCAAATCGTACAAACTCTGTGCGACAGGAATGCACCCAGTCAGGATTCTTGTGATTAAATGGGATTGTACTTGAACACTGTGTGTGTGTGTGTGTGTGTGTGTGTGTGTGTGTGTTTGTGTGTGTGCGTGTGTGTGTGTGTGTGTGTGTGTGTGTGTGTTGCTTTGTCAAAACAACCTGCATTAACCCTGTAATACTAAACACAACCTGTAAAATCCCCAAGTTCCCCAAAACCAAACTATCACTTTGTTTGTAATATGTGTCAACCCTGTCTCCTAAAAATTGTGTTGTTATACAAATATTTTGCAGTAGCAAATACTGTTGTAACACTGCCCAGATTATGTTTTTTTGTGTAATAAGGAAACGCTTATACTGAACATCTGTGCAAAGTGTTTACTGCCAACGCAAAATGTTCATGCTGAAGGTTTAAGAAACTGAGAGCCTGAGAAACTGAAATCCCCCAGGGAGACGAGGTAAGGCTAAGGTTGGAGGTTGTGGGGGCAAAGTTTGATTCCTCTGGGTCTTGTTCCCTTCCAATTCCAAAAGGGTCACGTGCCTCCACTCGCCTGCTAACCTGTCCACCTCGACACAACTGAGCAGATAGGAATGTAATGCCGCTCATATCTGGCCTCTCTGAAGACCTTGGCATTCCTCCAATCGCTTAGGAAGATCAAAGAAGAAAGAAATGAGAGAGAAGTTCAAAGAGTGTCTCTGTTTAATTATATTATAGAAATACAATTATGAGGTGAGTATAGTGAACTGTAAGGAAGCTGTGAAACATGAAATTTATCCACATACTTTTATTATGTTGCACGGTTGTTTAGGGACAGATGGGTATAATAATGTATTCCCAGGGTTCATAAAAATAATGCTATAAATGTTATAAATGTAAATAATTCCAAACGGAGAGAGAATATGAAAAACTAGAGCTACAGAAAAAAAAATCTACATATTGTTCATTGGAAAGAGAATCTAAACATGTTAGGGTTCATACATGTGGAAGCCAAATAAGTGAAAATATTTATAAAGCTTTGAGGTTCCTTAATTTACATTTAGCTGCAACTTCCTGCATGTTGTAACCCTCTGTAACAGTGAGAGGTCATCAGAAAAGATGGCTGAAGGCTTGTGTAAAAGTCTCAATTCATCATTGCCAAACTTGAAAGTAAAGCAGCCAAGTGTGATGCAAGTGGACTTAGTGCTTGATTTCAACGTGTAAAATAAAAACACGGCGTGAAATGTGTCACTTTCTCTGCAATGATCTTATTGGCTTTGTTAACATGGAGATATGTGTCTGGGTTTTTAATGGTGCTTCACCAGACTGACAGCAAAATTAAAGGGTCAGCTAACCAGTTTACAAAATATAAATACATGTTTAACTTCACTCATAGTATTGCACTATAGGCAAATAATAATAATAATAATAATAATAATAATAATAATAATAATAATAATAATAATAATAATAATAATAATAATAATATTAATAATAATAATAATAATAATAAGAAGAAGAAGAAGAAGAAGAAGAAGAAGAAGAAGAAAAAGAAAAAGAAAAAAGAAAAGAAAAAAAAAGCTCACTCATAGTAGAATCTAGATATGGATATAGTTTCAGTTGTATCTGCTGGAGTTTTGAAATGTCTGCTGATAAGATTTCTGCTGCCACTTTAATGCAGTGCAGGTGACTGGAATTTAATTAGTTGTGCTCCAGACATTGAAAAATGAACACACCACAGCAGCTTGTCTTTCACGGACACACAATACTAGGGGTATAGAGTGAGAAATTATGATGGTATGTCTTAATTTTGCATTTATTGCAGTTGGCTTGTGTCAAAGATGTTCCACACAACTACTATTGTCTGCAATTGGTTATCACTGGCACATTATTTTGGTCCATTTATTTTTAGCTTGCATCCACAGTTATACTTGTTTCACCATGCTTTGCCCTTGTTTGAAGTCTATGACTATACTTGCAGCTGTCAGAGAACATACCAAATTAGATTTACAGTAGTTTGAATTCTTCTCCAATGTTCTGTGTGACCTCTGACCTCTGTGGAGCAGACCAGGAGAAAAGTGAAATGCCCCTTCAGTTTGGAACACGTGAGCCTGTTTTATGTGCTGTGTTTGCAAGCTGCAGTTGTTGCCTTTGTTTCAGACATAGGAAAGATGGTGGACAAGAGGCTTTAAATCAAATCAATAAATTAAATGGTTTTGTATAATCCTCCGCCTTTATAATCTGTACATTGCTAATCTAAGAGGATTCCATTGGAAATCACTACTGTCTTTTCTTCTCCAGCCATACAGTATTTCCAGTGATGTGGCTGATAATTATAATAAGGAGCAAATTGGAAAAAAAATATGCATTAGCATTTGAGTTTAAAAGTGACATTTAAAGACATTGTGCATGACAAGCTCCATTAGCAACACTGACATTTAGCTGAAAAGGGCTGTAATGCGTCAAACAAGGGAAACAGATTGTACTATAGACATAACCTCCACCACGGATGTGCTGTGCTTTTCCAAATGAGAACATCTGCAGCAGATTTACACATTAGATTGGAAGCTATCAGGTCAACTCCCTTGAGATTTAACCCCCTGAAACTTATACATAGTATGACTGATTAGGTTTTCAAGGAATATTGTTAATCGCCATGCACAACTTTAGTCGCTTGCCAAATTCCTCACATTCCATTGTTTCCACCTTTCTCCCTCTGTCTAACCTGAAAGAGAGGCAGTTGAATGAGAGTCAGAGATGTATGAAATGAGAAAATACAGGAGGGGAAAGTAGGTTAGAAAGGCCTTCCTATGTGAAGTGTTGCATATGCATTAAGATAATTAAAAACAGCTGCAGCAACAAACCAACAACAACAAACGATGGGATGAGATTCAGCTCAGCTATACGAGGGCATCCTCCCCTGAGAACGAAGGTTTTGACTGCTGTCGTTGGTGTAGTCACACCTTTAATAAACACTTTTGGGTCTGAAAAATAAAGTGACAAAGCGACGGAGTGTATGTGCGTGTGTGCAAATATGAGTGTGTGTGTGTGTGCGTGTGTGTGTGTGTGTGTGTGTGTGTGTGTGTGTGTGTGTGTGTGTGTGTCTCTGCAGGCATATACTGTATTATTCATGTGCCTGTCTGTACTTTGTTTATGCTCATATAATAGATTCCTAAACAGTTTCATTGTGTTGTTGAACACATTCTGTAATCATTATTATTAAAGAAGGTTGTTTAAAAGTTAAATTTAGATAATGTTCCTCTCTGACAAAAATAACATTCATCATTAAGGTCATTTTTCTCAATGGTCAAATTTTAAAATACTTGATATCAGCAGCTTTGGTCTAAAATAATAACCGAAGCGTTGTATGCACATTGCTAAGAGTGTCGGTTTGTTTATTGTATCTGTGCACGTATACTGTACATCTTTTCCTCTCCCACACACGTTAACAAAGAGAGAGAAAGAATGTGCGTGTTTGTTTTGCATGTGTGTGAGCTCTAAGTATCTTCAGTAGGGCTTATTGTTGTTGTGCAGAGGCTGCCTGTCTGCCTAAATAACAGAAAGTCTCTTATCTCTACGGCTGGATGGGAAACATGGGTTTACAGCATTTGTGTTGCAAAAGCCAAAGCTCACCGCTAAGAAACACACCAAGCTGACTCTGCCCAATACACAAGTGTGTGGTTAAAAATAGATACCCAACACGGGGTATCTAAAGCAGCCTGGCTGTCGCTGAGCTTCTGCCTTTTCTGGCTGCTGTGTGGGAAAAGAAAGAGGGGGGTGGGGGTTGTGGTCGGAGGAGCTTAATAAAGATTGTGTCGGGGTGAGTGTGATCCCCCTGGTGTTTTCTCTGGCTGTGTCATCACTTTCACTCAAAGACCCCAGTGTTTGACATGGGGTAACAAACACGCATTGACTCATCCATAATCTGTGGTCATTGCTGTACACACTATAGACCCAGGCCTTTCAGGCCTACAGTGATAGATAGATAAATAGATAGATAGATAGATAGATAGATAGATAGATAGATACTTTATTCATCCCGAGGGAAATTTTAGCTACCATGGAATCATGCATTAAATTGGCTGGTGCTGAGTCAAACTATGTTGTTAAAAAGTTTTTAAAAAAAGTCTGGCACTTAAACACAATTTAGGAGGACAATGAAAAATAAAAAAACTCAAAAACAATTATACAAACTAAACAATCCCAAAAGCAACTAGTAAACATGCAAACAGAAATTAAATCAATAATTAAAGCACAGCAAATAGATTAATAAACTTGCAAAACACACAACAAATCAGGAATAAATAAGGCACAGCAAACCAAAACATACTTGCAAAAAACTATAACCAAACACAAATTCTCTGCTGTGTGACACATGTCTCAGTCCTTTCCCGTTCTGGGGTTCACCACTTATTGAATTTTAGGTATCCTGTCCCGCATTATCCCTCTTTAGAAACTCTCCCATTTCTCCTTTTTTTTAATAAACTGGTCAAATGGTTTCCAGATTTTCTCATACACCCCCAATTTGTTTTTTAATATATATGTTAATTTATCCATGGGCATGAAGTACTTTGCGCCATATTCTTGATCCAAGCACCAATTGTACTGTAGGTGCCTCCATTTTCTTCCAGATCAGAGCTATAGTCCTTTTTGCCTGTAGTATAGCAAAATCAATACATTTATATTCTTGGGGTTACAGATTCAGAGGTTTTATTGATTACCTCCCTCCAGAATGTTTTAATTTTGTCACACTGCCAGACACAGTGCATAAATGTTCCTTTAGCTTAATTGCATTTACTATAAAACAAAGGTCAGGTATATTAATGTTCTATTTATTTAATTTAACAGGAGTTGTGTATGTCTGCATCAGCAAATTATATTGGAGTAGCTTTAAATTTTGCTGTTTGTTTCTGAGATGCGTCACAGGTTTTTTTCCAATCGTTTTCTGAAATGTCCTCTTTTAAGTCCACCCTCCATGTCATGTCTCAAGTCTGGTTATCGATGTTTCTTTAGAGCCAGATGCAAGCCAGTTATAGATTGATGAAATCAAACCCCTCTCATTGCAATTGTTTGTTACAATTTATTCTAAGGATGAGAATGCAGGAATCCAGAGTGATTAGTTTTGCATAGAAGAAATAAAGTTCCTCACTTGGAGATATAAAAAAAAATGCTTTCTTGTAATGTCATACATTTGAGAGAGATTTCTTCAACAGTCATTAGAATCCCTTCTTGAAAGAGGTCACCTACTTTACTTATTCATTTCTTTGCGCATATCTGAAATCCTGCATCCAGCTAGCCTGGTTTATATGAAACATTGCCCCACACTGGGCTGAATTGTGACAGAGTCCAATATGTTCTTATGTTCTTTTAGCTCATACCATAAATGAACCATATTAAGAACTATAGGGTGTGTTCTACACAACGGACACAACAGGCACAAATGTTCAAACGCTGCAGCCTCCTCTTAGGTCTGAACTGACACATTCACAAAGCTTCGATTTATCATTGGAATGGGTGTGTGTGATGTATGTTGGAGTGTGTAACTGAGACAGACAACAGATGTAAAAGGGGGTACAAAGAAAGAGCAACATTTACACTAACATAAAGATTAAATAAAAATGGTCAAACATGAGACACAAACGCAGACACACACACTAGCTGTCCAACATAAACACACTGTGAAGTGTGATGGATATGGCGTCATGGCGGATGCCAGTGTGGCCACAACAGGCCGCTTAACTGAAATGTTTTCTTTGATTCAGTGACCAGCGCTTTTCTGCCTCCCCTCACCTTTTGACCCACCTTCAAATATAGAGTGCAGCCGTTTTCCTTTCTTCTGTTAACAAAAAGAATTATAATTTCAGCCAATCTCTGCATGAAGGCTCAGAAGCTCTTTTCCATTGTTTAAAACTTTCCTCAGTTGTTGCAGTAGAGAATAATCAGATATAACCTATCAGACAAAATTGGGTGATGTTTAATTTTATGGGTGCCCTAACTTTCTGAAAGTTTTCTGGCCAGGGTGGGTGTGGCCTACCTGCATCACCGAGTAGAAAAGCGTCTGTGAGGCAGACAATGGGAGGCTCAGTCCAGCCACCTTCAGTCCAGGTGGCTAAGCAGTTAGTTCCTAGTATTATATTTGCGAGCAAAACCAAGCTCCGTTATAAACAAACAAAACATAAACAAATTGGGAGTAAGCAGTTTCCCAGAGTTGATTATGTTCCTGACACTCATCATGGGGAAAATACCACCATGCTCTCAAGTGCTGCTCTATGAATAAAGTGCCTTGCCTACATTGTTGTGTTGATATTATACTGTAAGTAGTGCTGATTTCTAGAGAAATGTCCTTGAAGGAACTGATAAAATCTTAATGACTAGAAAAACTAACAGATCCATTTGAAAAAATAGTGAGGAGGGGACATATTATTCACTCATGTCTGCAAGATAAATTTGAAAACTACTGCCAGATGCCAGGTAATGTAGCTTTACACAAAGAGTGACAACAGGAGGAAACAGCTAGCCTGGCTATTTCCAAAGACAACTAAAGGCCATCTACCAGAACATCTAAAGCTCACTAATTACTGCAATACGCTATATCTCATTTGTTTGTTTGTAGAAAAGGTGAAGTGTAAAAACGACAACGTGTGGTTTTACTGGAGGTGGTTGTCGTTAGAGACGGACAGAGCGGGAGACCTTCGGGCAGAGCCAGGCTAGCTGTTTCCCCCTGTTTCCAGTATTATGCTAAGCTAAGCTACCTGGCTGCTGGCAGTATAGCTTCATATTTACCATACATACATAAGATAACATAACAATCTAACTCTTTGCAAGAAAGCAAATCAGCTTATTTACCAAAATGTTAAATCTGTTCCTTAAAACCCAAATAAATATTAATTTATTATTTAGATGAATTTAAACTTTATCTCTATATTTGTTTGTTAAGATTTTAATGTTTTTGAATGTTACAGTAAGTTGATCTGCTGACTTTATTTCTACAAAAATATTAGGAAACTGTGGGAACTGTAAAATAGTGTTTGAAGTTTTCAAAACCAAACAGTGTTTGAGATGAATGAATTGCAATGACTGGACAAGTGGGAAAATTTGAGGGCAAATTAAATCAAACTGGATTCAATTCACTTTAGCTAACAAACAGGAAATGCATAAGAAATGATTACTGTTTTTGTCTCTCAAGTGTGTTGTCAGTTTAAATGGCTGCTCTCTTAACTTTACACCGTGTTCTATTGTTAAAGTCGAAGGCCTCGCTTCATACATCTAGTGGACAAAAATAGCCATCACATCGCTGTAAACAGGAAACAGGAAAGCGGTTTTGACTATGTGCATTTTGAGTGAGTGTGTATGTGTGTTTTTAACTTCTTCTGCCCTGTCATCTGCCACCTCTCTCTTTCTTCATCAATCTTTGTCTCAGTTCATTTGTCATCTCTCACACACTCGCTGCCCTCAATCAGTCTAGATAAAGAAGCCCCCATCACACTCTGGGTTGTTATCTGTGTGTGTGTGTGTGTGTGTGTGTGTGTGTGTGTGTGTGTGCGTGTGTGTGTGTGTGTGTGTGTGTGTGTGTGTGTGTGTGTGTGTGTGTGTGTGTGTGTGTGCGTGTGTGTCTTGACCTCCCTGTCTCCAACAGGATCAGCTGACCTCACACACACACTCACTGACTGCAGCGTCAGCCGGAGGTGGCGCCATGCTCTTCGGAAATTTAAAACCTGAACTTCCACTTGCACATTGTGCTGCACATATTTGGTACAGTCAACAAGATAAGACAATGGCGCTGGGGAGATAATTAACTGACTTTCAGGATTACAAGGAACACCTTTGAAAATATTTGCACAAAATGCAAAACCAGAGTTGAGAATCCTGGAGAACAGCCAGTTGGGAAGTAGTGATGGAGCTCCAAACACTGGCCTCACCCTGTTTACTTTTAATCACTTAGCTGACAGTTACCAAGAGTGCTGCTCTGGTATACGCTCCAGTTCTGTTATCATATCTGACATGAAGACAAACAAATAAACAGATGATGCAGTGTGCCTTGGGCTAATTAGTAATACAATGCTGAAATGCCACAATCCATCACATTTAGAGTGTTGTCTGAGATATAAAATGGGCAAACAGCTTGGGACTGATCCACAGATCTCCTTTCAAACTAAAACACAGAAGACAGATTCTACCACCATCTTAAGGAGCCCTGTGGAGGTTTCTTATAAGCAAACACAAGTTATGTGGTAACACTGTATTTGAAGAGGTGTGCATAAGACTGACATGACACTGTCATAACCATGACATGACACCTGTCATGAACATGAAGGAGTCTATGAATGTTTATGACTCTTGTCATTAAGTGTAATTTGTTAAATTATGACACTGTTAAGGCAAAGTTAGCATTGTTTGAGTTGTGTTATGACAACTTCACATTAACCAAGACAACAATGTCTTTGTTATGACAACATGACATTAACCTAGACAACATAAGATAAATATGTCATAGCAGGGTAAATTATCAAACCTAAAGAAACCACTTAGCTTTATGTGTCAACATTACATTAAACTGTCATAAGTGGATGGTCTGTACATCCAATAAATGAGCATCAGAGGAATAGTACATAGTGTAAGTGTTAGTAATGTTTGTGGGTTGCTATAATAGGAAACTCCCTTGTCTCTTGTGGACATGTACGCTCATGTTCAAAGTTACTCATACACATTTACATAGAGGTAAGCAGGCATGCACACCCGCATACTTTCACACATACACACTCCTGTCGCCTGCCCCACCCAGAGAAGTCTGATCCGTGTCTGGCTCCTGTCCATGCGTCCTCCTGTCTCTGCTGATTAGCGGCATGGCTGAGGAAGGAGGAGGAGGAGGAGGAGACGACACCAACAGCGCTCTGCTCCTACTTGGCCTGCATGTCTGGGCTATTTCCAGCCGCCGCTTGCGTGACCTCAGGATGCAGCCCAGAGCAAGACGAAAGAAAGCAGAGGATCCTGACTCCTATCTACTCCTGACTTTGGCTTGTGTCCTCAGCGGCGCTGGAAAAAAGTCCTCCAGAGGTGTTTAAATCAGTGCTGTCTCTGAAGACAACAACCTGATTGTGAACTCCAGAGCTTTGTTTAAAATGAGACAGAAATAGATTTCTCTTTTTGATCCAATTCAACACAAAGGGCCATTAATGTTATAGGATGTTGGGCATTGTGATGCTGTTAGCAGTACAGCTGACTTGGCATCTTTTTTGTTGAACTAACATGTAAAAGGATAAGGTAAATTTAACCTCTTGTAACTTGTATTTTCCTTAGAATTTCACTTACCTTGCCTTAAGTTGTCTTATCCTGCTATGTGTTTGTCTTTTGATGTCGTTTTAGCCTAAATCACTGATTTGTAAGTGTATTTTATTTTTTTTTATTACCCTGTGGCTATTGTGCTATGTACAGCACTTTGGTCAGCGCGAGCTGTTTTTAAATGTGCTATAGAAATAAACTTTACTTACTTACTTACTTACTTACTTAAGTGTGCTCTGTTTACAGTAACATTCCCACAAACACAGAGACGCACGCACACACGCACGCGCACACACAGACACACACACACACACACACACACACACACACACACACACACACACACACACACACACACACACACACACACACACACAACCTATTGTTGTTGTGACTGTGATGAAAACTCTGGTACACAGGATCTGAGACACAGGATGGTAAACAACGAACTTGGAGAATAAGGAGAGAGGGGGAAGAATGAAGTCCTGGGTTAGGTAGACAGACTGTCAGTGAAAGAGAAACAAGGAGTGAAACAAGTGAGAAAGATGTGGGCAAACAGACTGGAGAAAAATATATAAAAAAAAAAAAGACAAACCTGACTTAAATGCATGTTTGATATTTATATAAAACAATCTTACTTTGCATTCACAACAGTTACTGTATACTTTCTAAGCAGATACCTCAAAAACAGCTTATGACTTCAATTATTTTTCCTTTCATTCAGCACTGATTTTGTCAAAGTCAGCGTCCCATTTTTCAAACTGCTGTCGTCTTTTTTTGACATTAAGCTCTTGAAAGAGATATTTTGGAGTGAGAGCAGGTACATCATGCACAAATTAAATGATTTTTGCACATTATTCTGCTGAGCAGTGGCCAAATAAAGCTTTTTTGTGCATTAACTTGAGAGCGAGGCAGCATAGGAAGCCAGTACTTTCACAGTGATCACTGATAACCCACAGGGGCAGCAAGCTGGAGTGGCGACACAAACATTGCTGTCACCGCCACAACACGACAGGCCTGGATCACACAAGGCCGGGAGAGATTTCCTTTCATTTACTTTAACCAGCCTGCAGTGCTACACCAGCAGCATTAGTAGCTGAAATATATATCAAAGAGGATCCTGACTCCTATCTACTCCTGACTTTGGCTTGTGTCCTCAGCGGTGCCGGAAAAAAGTCCTCCAGAGGTGTTTAAATCAGTGCTGTCTCTGAAGACAACAACCTGATTGTGAACTCCAGAGCTTTGTTTAAAATGAGACAGAAATAGATTTCTCTTTTTGATCCAATTCAACACAAAGGGCCATTAATGATATAGGATGTTGGGCATTGTGATGCTGTTAGCAGTACAGCTGACTTGGCATCTTTTTTGTTGAACTAACATGTAAAAGGATAAGGTAAATTTAACATCTTGTAACTTGTATTTTCCTTAGAATTTCACTTACCTTGCCTTAAGTTGTCTTATCCTGCTATGTGTTTGTCTTTTGATGTCGTTTTAGCCTAAATCACTGATTTGTAAGTGTATTTTATTTTATTTTATTACCCTGTGGCTATTGTGCTATGTACAGCACTTTGGTCAGCGCGAGCTGTTTTTAAATGTGCTATAGAAATAAACTTTACTTACTTACTTACTTACTTACTTACTTAAGTGTGCTCTGTTTACAGTAACATTCCCACAAACACAGAGACGCACGCACACACGCACACGCACACACACACACACACACACACACACACACACACACACACACACACACACACACACACACACACACACACACACACACATACACAAACAGTCACACAGGGTCCTCAGCAAGTGTTTCTCCTTCACATTCCTCACCCGTATTTTCTCATTTTCTCTGAAGAACCAACCTGGCAACCTTCCAGTCACCCTACTCAGCCATTGCCACCGGCAGATTACATCATGTCAGTGTCATTCAGACATCTCTCTGCTTCTGTCATTAGCGGCCATTCACAGTGACCAAAACGTTTACCAGAACCTACTCTTAATTCCAAGGAAATGTATGGGTGCGGTTATGAGGGCTGTAGGTAGCGTGTGTGGAGTTTACACATGGTATTTTTACCAGCAACCAGGTTTAAGTAGAGGACTAAAGTCAAAGATAATCACAGGGGTCCTGACTTCTCTTACTGTATCTTCTAAACCGCAACTCCAGGAATAAACCTGTTAAACCTGAGATGTTATAAGCATTCAAGCCTCTGAAGACCTGATCTGAACCTGAAAGATTTAGAGTGCACTAAAAATGGGTGATGTTTCCTCACATAAAAAAAAAAAAAAGGTCACATCTGGATTTTCTCGATGCTTTGCTGCATAGACTAAATCACTATTGCATTGACAGAGAAAAGCAAAACAGACAAAGATAGGAATATAGATAGAAAGATTTTACAAATTATAATTTAAATTTTAATATTCTTTTTCATTCTGAGGTCTGGTACAGTATGCTGGTGTGTTCAAAGTCATATTGCTGTGCTCATGTGTACCTGCTGTCTGAGAATACGTACTGTCCTGAATGTAGTCAATACAGATGATTGACACTGATAACATCGCCAGACATCTGTCATTGTTGCTATTACCTATACAGCCTGTTGTTCTTGTTAACAGTGCGGGATTAACCTGCTTAAGTGCCACTAGGGGAAAGAAAAATGAGCCCTTGTGCCCCTATTAACCTGTAGTTTTTAAGCAAACATAATTTAAGCAGGAGCACTGGTGCACTAGTATTTGCAGCAGGAGAAAAGGTGTATGTGGGATTCATTACAATGCCCATGTTCATCATTATGAAGGAACATTTCACCTGAGTGCAACAGTGTGCCTCATTGATAAGTTTTTTTTTAATAGTTTTTGTACAACAACGGAACTCTATGGCACAGAGGAATAAGTTATATCAGGCTTTGGCAACACAGTATTGTTAGTACTGTTGGTCTTTTCATGGGGTTTGATATCAATAAGAAAAACGTGGGTCAATATGACTAGACTAAGATCTGTTTTTTTTAAATTCCTGCTCATTTATTGTTCTTACAGAGAGGGAGGAGGCAACCATGACAAACAGCTTCTGGTAGCAGTCTGCATAGTGAATGATACTAATACTATGTTCTGACTGCTGCTGTGAGTGCTCTTAAAATTAGAATTTCTGGCACCACTGAGTAAAATGTGTCAGTGTTCCGGCTACCAAGACGTTCTGCTGAATGTAAGAAAACTTTGGAGTCTATAATCAGTGTGAATGGATTGATTCGGTGCCAGCAGACTCATAGGGTGACACGTGTTTGCTGCACAGCAACCCACTCGTGTCAGCAGAATGACAGTGGAAGCTGTACGGTTGACATAGCATTCCTGACAACACATTCATTACTACAGTTTTTTAAATTGTGTCTCCAGTATAACGGGTTACACAGACATACAATTTGTAGACTGATACACACTTTGTAAAAGACTGGTGATTGTCCCAGAAATTTATCAGATTGATCGTGACATCAGTGTAAACCCTTGAGTCACTGTCTTGTCATAATAAGCAGGTCCCTTCTGCAAATTCCAGCTTGATTTCTACTGGAAGACAGTTTATGATTTCCATGTGAAAATGATGTGTAATGTCTTGTGGGCTGTGTCTATTCTAGGATGTACCGCAACCCCAGTTTGACAAATACAGGAACAGAGTTTCAACATACCACATCCGTTTTTGCACTGCACTTGTGATTACCCTACTTGTTTCCAACAAATTAACTTTACAGGCTGCAAATCACAGAAAAAGTACGGATCCCTGAGTCTGAACATTCACCTGTTTGTCTGTAGAGCATGGTGTAGCCAAGCCTTTAGTACTTGTAACCTCTGATAAACTTAATCCTTGTTGTTGACCTCTTGATGTTGACATTATCTTTTTTTTCCCTTAGGCCTCAAGCAAAGTCCCTCCCCCTTGTTTGAGTCTTGAAGAAACAACCAAGTGAAGATTTTTCTACAGAATCAGTCAAGTCTGTTTTACTGTAATCCTGCTTATGTTTTATACAATGGGCACTGGTGACGAAAGGTTTATGAAGCATTATTCATGCCCCTGATTCATAAAGCGTAAACTAAAAAAGTATTTGCTCATCCTCAGGTGATACTCTTAACAAATCAAATTTGATCATAACTTCTGGTGCAATCCAGACAATTTGTCATTAAAGCTGCAGTAGATGGAAAGCATAAAGACTGCAGAATGTCTAGTAGAGTGAGGCCTCTTCCTGCAGCTCTCCCGCTCCCCTCTCTGTATGCATGTGCTGAACAGCCAATAGTAAAGATAGTTAAGATTTTCTAAAGCTGGAAAACAGAACCTACAGGTTGTGCAGAAGTCTTGTTTTCTCTCAGACCACATAAATTACAATATGCTGAAAAACTGTTATGGAATTTTTGCCCAACAACGTCAACAATACAATGCCATTCACAGCTTTAAACCCCTCAAAAATATCTCTATTTGAGAACTAATATTTCAAGATATTAATTCTGTTGGAATAGGTAGCCTAATGATTTGTATTCTTACAGTAGCAGTTGCACTTTGTTTTCAAATTAATGGCCTGGAACATCTCACTGACTATAACAAGGATTTATTTTATTATTTGTGAGTGCTTTTGACCACATACACAGTAAATGTTGTTCTTATCTACAAACATTTCAGAAAGAAGAAATTAAGAAGACTGTATTTTCTTAACTGTAAAAGTTGCAAGCACATATAATGATTTCATTAAGTTGCATATTTACACATGAATGCACAACTTAGTTGCACGTGGTAGATGAAATGTTATTACATAAACATAATACAATTGTTTTTACCACACCCGTAAAATTTAGCTTGTTGGAAGCAGTCATGATTCTGCTGTACCACATCATGTTTTTGGTCCAGAGTCATAGATCTTTCTCAATCTTTAAAAAAGAAGGCAGTGAGTCAGGCACTACTTTTGTGGAACATATCAAAAAAGAGGACGCATACAGTTTCTGTAACAACCAAACTTGTGAGAACAGGTCATTCTGACTTCACTAGCATCCAGAAATGTCACTCTCCCGATCCCAGATGAGGGCAGTTTGAACTCTGTGGGACCATCAGTCCTGGTCTTAGCGTTACACACACACACGCACGCACGCACGCACGCACGCACGCACGCACGCACGCACGCACGCACGCACACACACACACACACACACACACACACACACACACACACGTGATTTGCATGGTTCTCTGCATTGCTGCTTGCACCTAGATTAATTATTAATCAATATGTTAAGTGTATGTGCTGAATTAAATCTATCTGCTAGATAAAAACATTTCTTTGATGTCAAATAATATTTGAAAATATATATATATTAAAAATTAAGATTATTTTTGGGGGCATTTTCCCTTCATTAGATAGTGACAGTTGATAGACAAGAAAGGTGGGAGAGAGATGGGGGATGACAGGCAGCAAAGGGCCGCAGGTCGGACTCGAACCCGGGCTGCTGCAAAGGACTCAGCCTACATGGGGCGCAAGCTCTTACTGGGTGAGTAAATTCTTTCTTAAACAATGTACAAAAAATACACAACATCCTTTACGTTCTTTAGTTTTTCAGACAGTCAACCTGTGAAAATGTATCTCGGTTTCCTAGTAACGTCATCTTTCTTTTGTTTAAATTGAATGCAGAAATCAGGAAAACAAGCTATTAACTGGCCTCACTGACAGTGTCCATTCAGTGCTACATCTATTACATATGATTATGTAACACTGGATGAAAACTGTTTTTTTAAAGAAGGCCTTTTGCAATAATTGTTCCAGTAGGGATTTAATGGCACTATCCTCAGACCTTACTAAGAACTGCTATCACTTACAGGTGAAGATGAGCCCTATAATGAGTATTGCACAACGGGATGGTGTCATCTCTCTGCGGAAGTGAAGACCTTTCCATAATAATTCATTTGTTATGCATGTCTATTAGAGTGTGGTTGCATGTGTGTTTGTTATGAGCACGCTTGGACAACTCAGACATTGTTTAAATTCACCTACCCTGGTCCCTGTCTCGATCCTGCCGGTAGCTAGCTTGCCCTGCTAGCTGATAGCCGTTAGCCATTAGCTGCTAGCTGCCCTCCGGTGAGTGTATTCAAACAGGCTTCTGTGATAATCATCCCAATAACAATCCACGGAGCGGCGGTGGTGTGGCTATGTCCTCCAGAGGACAGGTCATGTCACATCTTGAAGTTTATTCCCCCCTAAAAAAACCAGTAGTGCGGTAGTAGCTGTTAGCTGCTAGCTGCCCTCCGGTGAGTGTATTCAGCCAAAATTCATCCCAATAACAATCCACGGAGTGGCGGTGGTGTGGTGGATGTCCTACATAGGATAGATCATGCCTTCGCAGCGAAAAGTTTTGATTATTTCCCCCTCAAAAATAAGTAATTGAGCACTGTAGTGATTATGACCATATCAGTGACTATGTAACTACATGGAAACGGGATAAACGATGTCTGTGGCTTGCACAGTAATAGCGTTACTGAAGCCTAGCTGTAGCCTCACGCTGTCTCCTGGGAATTCAGTTGTAGCAGGAAAAGGTAAACAGTAGTGTGCAGATCGGAGCGTAGTGTGTGAAGAGTGAAGAGCGGAGTTGTTTACAAGGGAAGAAGCTTGGAGTAACGTACAGTGCCTTGCGAAAGTATTCAGCCCCCTTGAACTTTTCGACCTTTTGCCACATTTCAGGCTTCAAACATAAATATATAAAAATTTAATTTTTTGTGAAGAATCAACAACAAGTGGGACACAATCATGAAGTGGAACGAAATTTATTGGATATTTCAAACTTTTTTAACAAATAAAAAACTGAAAAATTGGGCGTGCAAAATTATTCAGCCCCTTTACTTTCAGTGCAGCAAACACTCTCCAGAAGTTCAGTGAGGATCTCTGAATGATCCAATGTTGACATAAATGACTAATGATGATAAATAGAATTCACCTGTGTGTAATCAAGTCTCCGTATAAATGCACCTGCTCTGTGATAGTCTCAGAGGTCTCTTTAAAGCGCAGAGAGCATCATGAAGAACAAGGAACACACCAGGCAGGTCCGAGATACTGTTGTGGAGAAGTTTAAAGCCGGATTTGGATACAAAAAGATTTCCCAAGCTTTAAACATCCCAAGGAGCACTGTGCAAGCGATAATATTGAAATGGAAGAAGTATCAGACCACTGCAAATCTACGAAGACCCGGCCGTCCCTCTAAACTTTCAGCTCATACAAGGAGAAGACTGATCAGAGATGCAGCCAAGAGGCTCATGATCACTCTGGATGAACTGCAGAGATCTACAGCTGAGGTGGGAGACTCTGTCCATAGGACAACAATCAGTCGTATACTGCACAAATCTGGCCTTTATGGAAGAGTGGCAAGAAGAAAGCCATTTCTTAAAGATATCCATAAAAAGTGTCGTTTAAAGTTTGCCACAAGCCACCTGGGAGACACACCAAACATGTGGAAGAAGGTGCTCTGGTCAGATGAAACCAAAATCTAACTTTTTGGCAACAATGCAAAACGTTATGTTTGGCGTAAAAGCAACACAGCTCATCACCCTGAACACACCATCCCCACTGTCAAACATGGTGGTGGCAGCATCATGGTTTGGGCCTACTTTTCTTCAGCAGGGACAGGGAAGATGGTTAAAATTGATGGGAAGATGGATGGAGCCAAATACAGGACCATTCTGGAAGAAAACCTGATGGAGTCTGCAAAAGACCTGAGACTGGGACGGAGATTTGTCTTCCAACAAGACAATGATCCAAAACATAAAGCAAAATCTACAATGGAATGGTTCACAAATAAACATATCCAGGTGTTAGAATGGCCAAGTCAAAGTCCAGACCTGAATCCAATCGAGAATCTGTGGAAAGAACTGAAAACTGCTGTTCACAAACGCTCTCCATCCAACCTCACTGAGCTCGAGCTGTTTTGCAAGGAGGAATGGGCAAAAATTTCAGTCTCTCGATGTGCAAAACTGATAGAGACATACCCCAAGCGACTTACAGCTGTAATCGCAGCAAAAGGTGGCGCTACAAAGTATTAACTTAAGGGGGCTGAATAATTTTGCACGCCCAATTTTTCAGTTTTTTTATTTGTTAAAGTTTGAAATATCCAATAAATTTCGTTCCACTTCGTGATTGTGTCCCACTTGTTGTTGATTCTTCACAAAAAATTACATTTTTATATCTTTATGTTTGAAGCCTGAAATGTGGCAAAAGGTCGAAAAGTTCAAGGGGGCCGAATACTTTCGCAAGGCACTGTAACTATGGAGAATATAGCAGATATACAACACACGGAAGAGCCTTTTGAGTTTGATGGTCGTCCTTATTTATTCGAACCCGAGTATACAGACGAAGAACTAGCCTCACAAGAGTTGGAAAGAACCAGACAGACGGAGGGGCAACAGGCAGATGAACTTGCTGCTCCAAGCGCAAGCTAAAGCTAGCCTTCAGTAACTGGAGGACATCCACCACACCACCGCCACTCCGTGGATTGTTATTGAGATGATTATCACAGAAGCCTGTCTGAATACACTCACCGGACGGCAGCTAGCAGCTAGCAGGGCAAGCTAGCTACCGGCAGGATCGAGACAGCGACCAAGGTAGGTGAATTTAAACAATATCTGAGTTGAAAACGCATCTTGCTGACACGTAAGAGCCCTGTTCATGTGGCACAGACATATTAATTGTTTTTTGTGTCTGTTAAGAGGCACAAAGGCACTCTAAAACTTCCCCCGACAACTGCCGTTTTAGCTCAGGGGACGCTTGTACATGTAGCTGCAGCTTCTCCGTGTTACCTGCACTGATTCGGGTCGGGGTTTTTTCTATTGCAAGTACTCGCGTAGCTATAGCGATCAAGATTAACGTAAAATTGGCCGGAATTCTCCTTTAACATAAAATGTTTATATTTGATTGATTTAACTCAAGTTTAACATCATGGATTATTTTTGTTAAACATTTTAAACCAAAATATCCGTCTTTAGTCCGTTTAGCATTGAGGCTAGTATACAACAAAATGCAGAAATAAATCAAAATGAAGGCACTGTACTGTGAAGGGCAGAAACATAAACAGTATATTAATTAATACTTGGAACATACAGAGCATGTGGGTGGACAGTGGAAAAGTGGATTATAGTGCGGGAGGAGTTTCTTTGGATGTTTTAATGGTCTTTCTTAATGAAAGTGGATCAGCGTTCCATTGTAACTGGAACCAAGCTGACTACAGCTTCTGTCCTCGGCAGATAAGTAAGCTACACCTTTCAGGTCTACAGGGAAATTATGCTTAAAAGAAGAAGCTGCATGTAACACTGTGTTCAACAGCCTTTGAAAACACATAACAGTTGAGTTTGTTTGGAGTACACTGTGACCCTGAGGGGTCACATTATAAAGGATACTCACACGGTGTGCTCTGCTGCCCTGTCCACTGAGCCGTTCAGAGGAAAGCTCATGTTCCAGGTAAGCATGGTGTGGAACAGGCAGCTACAGTAGCAAGGCTTTGTTAATCTACTGTATGTCCAGGCAAGTTTTTATCACCCATATCTTTATCGAGGTCCATCTACAGCCAAAGCTTACTGAGTTGATGAACAGTCAGCTGATGTTTCTCTGTTATGTTGCCCAAGGGAGAGAGACATCAGCACCAGGACAGATTAAAGAGTTAAAAAAAAGAAGAAGGATTTGACCAGCTTAGTGTACTGTATGTGTTGAACTCTGGGACAGATACATACCATCACAGGTACATATTGTCTGTGGCTAAAAATACAACCCAAGTAAATTGTGAGGGTTATCTCAGCAGGAGATAAAGAACCAGTAAGAAGAAGCAGGAGGATGACAGATGGCAGAGGATTCTCTGCTGATATATCCTCACTGTCTGCCCTATAGCCTCAGCAACAGTAACACCTCCCCCTACACTGCTTACTGCCAAACGTTATGTTAAAAAATACAACTGGACCCTATTTCAGGTAGAAGGTTTAACAAACTCTGAGTCTAACCCTGATCTCTGAGTTGATTTACCCTGAGATGGGAAACTCTGAGTTTTCTAATCCCATTCTGAGGCTGCAGCACCATCATTAACAGAATTATAATGCATAATCTTTTATTTCAAAGGATTTACATCATTCACCTGCAATCCTGTGGAACTCCTTTTAAAAACGTTTAAAACATGTTTCAGAGCGAGTCACACTCTTCTGACAGCGCTTTGCTACAGTGGCTTTACTAATATGCTCCGCATCACCAATATTGTAAAGACAAATGCCGTTTGCAAAAAAACATAATGCGACACAAATAATCTGCTGGTATGTAAGAGCAGAGATGGGTGACGTTAGTGATATGAGGATGGAGAAGGTTATGTAGCCTACTATATAACTGATCGATCGGGAAGAAAAACGATACCGCTCAAATAGGAAGTTATCTGAAAATTAAAATGTTGGGGTTCAATATCATGTCCCGACATATAACACCCTGCGAAGTAAAGCAGTTTCTTCATCAACGGGATCGTCGACAAAAGGAAATGCCATGTTTTGAGAAATAAAACGTTTTATAGTCTGCAAGGCAGACTCTGCCTAACATGGTTAATAAACCAACATAATTATTTTTTATTCATGCCAATAACAAACTGCTAAAATGCGCCTGATACAGACTGAATAAATGAATGAGGAAATGAAAGTGCGCTGTGTCAGAGGGAGGAGACTGAGAGAAACTTGAGGTTTCTTGAAGAAAACCTGCTCCTGACCAGGTTAGGTTCACAGGCTCAGTTACCATAGTAACTGACTCTGAGGTTAAGTTACCTCTCTTTATGAAACAGAAAACCCAGAGTTTCCCTCATCTCAGGGTTAACAAACTCAGAGTTTTCACTAAACCTGCTTTCTGAAATAGGGCCCTGGACATAGACAGGTATGTTTATACCTTCACGCATAAAATAAGGGCACTATTGTAATCTTGCAACAACCAGTGAAATGCACCAGTTTGTATCCAAGCACTCTTATTTTTGTTTATATTCCGCTACCATGTGTAAAAGAAATGAGTGAAGCCTAACGCTAATTGGAAGGTGGGGTGATCTTTAATTATTTTCTCAGTGACATTAAACATTGCATGACTTTTAAACAGCTGTTGTAATAGTACATACCACAGCCGGCTCGCCCAATGGAAAGAAGAGCGCAGACCAGCTTTTTAAAGTAAGAATACTATTGTGCTCAAGGTGTGAATTGAATAGAATAGAATAGATCTTTATTGTCATTGTTTTCATCAACGAAACACAGTTTAGCAGTTCTCAAGATGACAGTTAAATCACAGACAAACAGAAATATAAAATTGAAATAGTAAATATAAAATAACAACAAAATAGAAAATTGAAATAGTAAAATATAACAACCAAGATAAATAAACACGATGAGGTGGCAACAAACCCTGAGATGAACATCAAGAAAAGGGTAGTGAGTCACAAATGCAATGTGCGTAGATTTTAAAATAGATGATGTTTTTTTTTTATTTATCAAAAAATATTTGGTCAAACATAGTGTACTGGTGCATGGACATAACTCAACAGCTAACAATAAGTAGCAGAGGAGCAGCAGAGAAATAAGAGG
The DNA here is from genome assembly GCF_008315115.2 of Sander lucioperca. Lineage (NCBI taxonomy): Eukaryota > Metazoa > Chordata > Actinopteri > Perciformes > Percidae > Sander > Sander lucioperca. The sequence goes on from NC_050183.1 coordinate 3,838,876, forward strand.
GAGACAGTGATGCATTATTGTTAATCTGAGTCTATTTGTCTAATCCTATACTATATGAAAAGACTGACTTACAAAAAAATGTGCAATGCTAAATGCAATGATCATCAGTGACAATAAAAGATTATGAATGATTATATCGAGATGTGAACAGAGAAACATGGGCAAAGGGCAGAGGCTTGTGGTAAAATAGAACAGCAAATGTATGGAACATTGAAGACTCAAGCACCATGTTTTGGTCTCAAAGTTTTTATTATATAATTATTTAATCTATGGTTCACAATCATTCAGTGTTCTATTGTCAAAACCTTTAAACATAATGATACACATCGTTTCATAATATGCACACATACTGATGTGCATATGTGACAAATATACCAGAAAATACACGCACGCACGCACGCACGCACGCACGCACGCACGCACGCACGCACGCACGCACGCACGCACGCACGCACGCACACACAGTGGGTCTTCTTAGAGAGACAAAATGGAATAAGGCGTGCATGGGATTCTTCTTCATCTGGATAGAAACAAAGGAAGTGTGGAAGGACAAAGCAGCCCTTGTGGTAAAGGGATTTTTTAAAAGTAAAATCTGATCTTCAAATTAAATCTCAACCATCCCCCCTTTGTTTAGCAGCTGTCGCACACTGTTATACTGTCTCTAGCAGTGGACCTGGAAGAGCCACTGCAGTTGAACCTGCCATCCACGCAACACACTGCGAATACAAATCTCACAAACGTGTCTGATGCAATCAGCTGAAATCAACTCGCTTCACACTTCACCTGAGGAACCCCAACAGGTCAGGATGTAGGAACAAAAAAGATGGAACAGCTGCATTTATACAATCATTTGTAGAATTGGATAAAGAATTAAATGGTTATGCTTTGCTGAGGGACAAAAAGTTTAAAAATACAAACAGTCCTGAACTATTCAGAGAGCTTTTTTTTTTTTTTTTTTTCTTTTTAATGCTTGCTTACAGCATGTAGATAGTGACACAATATGCAATGTATAATGTAGTGATGAAATATAAAAGTCACATGATGAAAACAGATACTAAAAAAACAAGTTAGACTGACACAAGAACACAAATATGTTATGGAATCCATCAGTTTACGAAATGGACAAAACAGCAAATTTAAGATGATGATTAATGACTTATTTGAATATCAGAATCTGTTAAATCACTTGTCCTCTCTTACTGTCCACAGTTTCAGGTTAAGTTATCCCCAAATGTATGCCTACCATGTCTACTACAATAAAATCAACTCTCCCAAACTGCCACCAAACTGGTCAGGGCCTTGATTTGTGCAATATAATGTCTGGACTTTCACAACAGAACTGACTGAGCAAAACTACCATGAGAGACAAGTTTATAAGGACAACGTATGGAGGGGATTTTAGAGAAAAAAGAGACAAAGGAGACAAAAGGCGAGTGTATGGGTTTGTTGGACAGCTGAGATGTAGGCAGTGGTGGAAGAAGTATTCAGATATTTTACTTAAGTAAAAGTACTAATACCACACTGTAAAAATACTCAGTTACAAGTAAAAGTCCTGCCTTGAAAATGTTACTTAAGTAAAAGTATGTAAGTATCATCAGGAAAATGTACTTTAAGTATTAAAAGTAAAAGACCTCAATGCAGAAAAATCCTCATATTTTAGAAACTGGAAACAATCGGAACAGTTTTGTGTTTACTGGTCTAATCAACTGTACTTAATGGCCATTATATTGTTGGGTAGTTTAATTTATAATGAAACATTGTATTTTGTGTGCAAAAAATCTTAATTTGTAAAGTATAGTAACTAAAACTCAGATTACTGTAATGTAGTGGAGTAAAAAGTACAATATTTATTTCTGAAATCTAGTGGAGCAGAGGTAGAAAGTGGAATTAAAAGAAAAGACTTAAGTAAAGTACAAGTACTTGAGTAAATTAACTTAGTTACATTCCACCACTGGATGTAGGAAAGGTACTATCTAAATATGGCAAACAACTGTTACACATCTAAGTTAATGAGTAATTTAAGATGTGTAATTGCTGTGCATAATCAAAAAGAAGGGGTTGGGTGTAGAGAAAGAGAGTGAGAAAGAAGAAAAATAATTTATCAAATTTAGCAGGTATTTTAAAACTCCTGTAATTCTTTCCCTTTCTATAACAGAGATCAAACAGTAACAGTTTACTGGGATGCAACAAAGCTCTATTTTCACCTTCAGTAAAGAAGGAAAGGTCAAAACCTGCATCTGTGTTACAAACTGATCTCAGAACAAGATATCCTATCAAAACATCTATTTTTTTAACAAGTCCCCTGATGGTGCTTATATGTTTTCAGCTATTACGAGTGTGGTCACCTCTCTGCTCTGAGTTCTGAGTTTGGTGGCCTTAGATCCAAACACAGAGCTGTATAATATCAAGCCTAAAGATAACCAATGGAAACATACAGACATACATACATTGTAGATAGAGAGGACACTAGCTGCATTTCCATTCAATTGTCAAGCAAATTTTTAAGCAAACTTCTGAAATGTCGCAAAAAAGAAACGCAAATCAGGTGCATTTCCATCAACTGAGCTGGAATGAATAAATTAGGCCACAGTGTAGTTTTTGCAGAAGTTGACCCAATAGGCTGCACATTGCTGTAATCCGCCATTAACCAAAGTTTAAAGAAGTACAGGTTGCTAACCAGAAACAAAACAAGTCGCCTTGGCCATCTGATCTAACCCATCTACGAGAGAAAATGGAGAGCTCTTCTTCAATTTGGTTTAATTGGGCGAGTTACAATTGTTCTTTCATGTCAGCTACTATTTGCTATTGTAAGATGAGATTTATTTTGTGAATATTTAGTTAACAGATGACCTTTTTAGGGTTAGTGAAATAAGTCATATATTTCCATTAATTGTAGCTTCATAGTGTATTCTGTTCCTTGAGTTAACAAGGGAGCTATCTAACATGCATACAATACTTGAATGGAACCATGGCTACTGTACAAAAGGCCTTTTTCACAGCAAACATTTCGACTTGTTATTAGCTTACTAATAACATTAATGATGGATCTGTCTATGTTGTGACAGTGAGCCAGCATACACAATGCCAGGACCCTGAAACTGAAGCAGCTAAATGGAATTCAGCAATTAATAATTAGATTATTTACTAATCTGCTTTTCCTACTCTGCTAGGGGTGTAAATCACACGTTTCATCACAATATTTTATTATATTCTATATATATATATATAATTATATATATGTCATTATATATTAGATTCTTTAGACAACGATACAATATTTACTGATATCACAAAGCCTGCCACGATACAATTTCAATTTGATCCAATTCAGGGGCCTGCAACCAATACAAGACGATACATAAGCCCATTTAACACAATCAGTTACATTTATATATATTTACACAAAGAAACTAAAATATGGTTTGACAATTGTATTACTATGCTCTTCCAGACATTTAAAGTAAAAATAAACTAAAGTATAAAATAAAAATAAATAAAATTATATAAAAATAAAATGGGAATTTAAAAATTCAAGGTGCATCTTAAAGATGACGATATGTATTGATATTTTCACTTTGTATCGATAATATTGGGTAGTTGATGATTGAATTGATATATCGATCTAGATCGATGTAACGTTACACCCCTAACTGTGACATGTCAAAATGTTCTCAGCTATTTCTGTATGCTTTTTTCACACTATTTTATGCTCTGCTTACATGTTTTTTTTGTATCTTTGCTGGGCAGAATAAATATTGAAACAACTGTAGAAAAATGTAGTGACAGGAAAAAGTATAAATCATTCACTTTCCAGGTTTCACAGTTGGTTGGGGAACATGAATTGTAAACGAGCCACTTCTCTAAACTTTCATTTACTTCTGCCCCCAGGATGCAGGTTAGGTTGAGTGGAAGTGCAGCTGCATGAACATGTTTCACTATTACTATCACAACTGTCCACTGGGAGAGCATGGAGAGTAGCACAATGTGCTGGTTAGTCTCAGTGTGTCTTCATCTGGGGTTGCAACAATGTGGCCTAAGACCATGTTCTGCTAAATACCACAGTTACATACATATTGTTTCACATGAACACTCAAGTATGTATCCATCCGCGGATAAAGGCATGCACACAACAAAGACACACATTACATACACCTGAAGCCTACACATAATTCCCCTGTTATCAACAATATTTTGTACCATGCTTGTTCTGTGTTGGATCAAAAATGTAACATTCATTTAACAATTTTTACTACCACAATATTTTCAACATTTAAAAATAATTTAACTTGACTAGCCTGACATATCTGTGTTTTGTTTGTGTATTCATTAGTAATGTTTGAATTTCTGCAGGTGGCACTTTTTATGTCTTACTATTGCTGCTCATTGAACTACCCATTCAGTTTTTGTTTATTCCAAATATAGCAGCTATCGGCAGGGCTAAATACTGAGGCCAGTGGGGAAGTGCCGTAAACTGTAGTTCCTCTAATACTAAATACTATACATGTAGATGCTTGTTCAATGAAAACAAAACCCAACTTCTCTTTTTAAATATGTCAATATTTTTTCCACACAACTTTAATATCTTAATATCTGACTTGCTTTTTGCCTGGTGGTGTATTCTTTCATTGAGAAAATATAAAGGCTTCAATAAAAGATATGTTTCTGGGTGTTTGCTTCATTAACAGGTGTCTCACTTTATCTTCAGATTTGCAGATTAAGTGCATTTCACGCACTTTGAAATAAATCATAAGCCTCCATAAAGGATGTAGTTTGTCTAACACTCTCTTTTGTTTAAACATCAGTAACAGTAAACAAAATTGTCACTGATAATCCAAATCTGAAAATCTGAAAATAAATGCATAATTGCATGTGAGCACTGCAGCCTGTTTGAGCATCTGGTATGTATCTGCTATGGCAGACAACCCAAACTATTAGAGATCCAGAAAGTCACTGCTTCAAGCTAAAGCTGTTATTTATATAAACAAAGTTCATACAGATTTAGACACACAGGTTGACAGTTTTTCAATAGAAAACAGTATTGCTGGCAGAAACGTATCTAATCTCATACTAACAGCCAGCACTGATTTCTTTTTCAAATGATTTCATCAATTCAGTCTGATTAGTTGAAAACAATGCCAACAGAATATTTTATATGGACATAAGTCTTAGAACAAGATTTTTGCATATCATCAACAAGGTCTGATTCGGTTTGCAGTATCTTTAAGAGATTCTCCAGCAATCTTTTAGTTTGGAAGAAATGTGTTTGAACCAGACTGTATAAAATAGGTTGCAACTCGTGTCGGACCAACTAGAAATCTTGTGATGAGCTTTCTATTGATCTGTCCACTTCCTGCTGTGTCCAAAAATGTGTCCAAAAAAATCTGCTTTGCCCACGGACAGCACCTCAAGACTGCAAAAACAAAGCACACACACCAAGGCCAATAACCAAACCATTGTGTTGTCTGTCACAATAAACCTTTTTGAATCTTGATTTAAGAGTCGACCTCAGTATGTTATACAGTATCAATATATGATGGTAAGTACAATTCTTTGTGATTAAGTATTTAACACAGCAATAGTCTCGCATTGCCAGACTTACCTCCACAGCGCTGCGTATGAGGGTCTGGTGAGTCCACACAGCATTCCGGGATGGGAGAAAAACGTGCTCTGGGTTTATTGGCATTTCTTTAAACCAATCACAATCATCTAGGTCAGTGCTAAGCGCTTTACCTTGCAGAGATATGAGAAAAGGTTAACCATATAGTCCTAATAAATCGACCGGAGTGTAAAATGTCAACACAAAAAAGCCCAAGGTAACGGATATCTGGCCTTATTGAGTGAAATCTGGCAGAATTTCAGTCTGCAACGGAACAATCCCGGAATTTGAACATCGTGGATAAAGACTAACACAGCAATAATAAAAGAGTTTTTGCAAGTTAAGAAAGAGCAAGACGTGCACGGTGCACCACATGTATTCTGTTTGCATTACTTTAGCTTTTCAGACTCTTTCTGATATTATCTCCCTCTTCTGATGGATTTCTAATTGGATAGTGAAAAAATGTGTTAGTTAAAAAGTTAATATTGGGCTTCTGAACCCACAGTGTAATCATTTGAGGTCAGAACGCTTGGATTATTCTGCAAAAAAGCCTCCTTTAAGAAGAACTGGAAGAATAATCAGTCGGAAAGCTTTCTGTGTTTGCTATGTGAAATCTGCACATAAAAACTACCCTTCTTTTTCAGATGAGAAAATCAGAGCAAAAAAAAGGTGAGTTTTCAAATGACTGTAATTGATGTGAAACAGAATAGCTAAAAAAAATATGATTTCTAAGTCTCCACTTATGAATTGCAGACATTCAACAGTGATAGAATCACTTGGTTTGTCCCCATTTCTCTTCTGGAGGGAAATCAGAGCACATCGTTAGTCAAACATTGCCAAAGGGTAGCCTACTGTAGCTTCGGACATATGCTCCCATGCTGCAGGAGAAAATCATTTATGATTCCTATAAATACCTGAAGCATGGTGTATATTCACCTCCACAGAGACAGGTGTGAGTTTGTGGTTTAAATTCAGATCCTTGTTACCATCGCCCAGTTTGTCACGAGACCGCAGGTTGGACTTTTAGTCATTGAAATATGTTCTCAGGGCAGCATTGCATCTTATTTGTTCTCTCAGCCGTCCAATCAGTGCCAGCAGGAGGCGTGACATGGATTATTTGAATTTTTTAGGAGGCAGGGCTTGTATTATTTGAAGGAGATTGTTGCAAACACAAGGAGATCGTTGCAGTCAAGGTAATTGTATGTTTTATGTTGAACTATACTATAAAATGTCAAGATATTAAAGTATTTGGATTAAAGTAAAGCTTGTCTTTCTATCAAACTTTTCACTAGCTAGCTAACTAATGTAAGTAAGCTAGCTCGCAACATTAGCTAGCTATATGGGGATACCCCGTTTAACACATAGTGGTACAGATCGTGTGGACTGAAGTTGGGCAGACTCTGTGATTTAATGAGGTCCGTGAAAACGGAGGGAGAACGAATTAAGGGTCGGTATCCAATCCTGCTATCTCCAACTTCTCCAAATACTGCTCTTTGTGAGCACCTACCAGATGATCTACCTCGACCGATAACGGTACGACAACTTGTTGTTCAATAGAAGAAGCCATATAAAGCCACAAATACAGTTTATTTAGTGTTATGTATTTCAAACTGATTGAAATTATGAAACTTTCTGCTCGTCCACTACTGTTTAGCCTGTGCTTCCCGCCATCCGTCATGGCGCCGTCACGTGGTCATGTGACGTGTTTGCAAAGGGTCAATATGCATGAAACATGAATTGGCTGCTCTTAGGGCGACTTCCCTGTATATATTCTAATACTGCTCTCAGGGCACCTTGTAGTATCTGCATGAAACATGAATTGGCTGCTCTTAGGGCAACTTCACTGCATATATTCTAATACTGCTCTCAGGGCACCTTGTAGTATCTACATGAGATATGAATTGGCTGCTTTTAGGGCAACTTCCCTGCATATATTCTAATACTGCTCTCATGGCTGATCTTAGGGCAACCTCCCTGCATATATTCTAATACTGCTCTCAGGGCACCTTGTAGTATATGCATGAAACGTGAATTGGCAGCTCTTAGGGCAACTTTGCTGCATATATTCTAATACTGCTCTCAGGGCACCTTGTAGTATCTGCATGAAACATGATTTGGCTGCTCTTAGGGCAACTTCCCTGCATATATTCTAATACTGCTCTCAGGGCACCTTGTAGTATATGCATGAAACATGAATTGGCTGCTCTTAGGGCAACTTCCCTGCATATATTCTAATACTGCTCTCAGGGCACCTTGTAGTATATGCATGAAACATGAATTGGCTGCTCTTAGGGCAACTTCCCTGCATATATTCTAATACTGCTCTCAGGGCACCTTGTAGTATCTGCATGAAACATGAATTGGCTGCTCTTAGGGCAACTTCCCTGCATATATTCTAATACTGCTCTCAGGGCACCTTGTAGTATATGCATGAAACATGAATTGGCTGCTCTTAGGGCAACTTCCCTGCATATATTCTAATACTGCTCTCAGGGCACCTTGTAGTATCTGCATGAAACATGAATTGGCTGCTCTTAGGGCATCTTTGTTGCAGATTTTCTTATGCTGCGCTTAGGGCACCTTATGACTATATATATATTAGGTTTGCAATTGGCTGCTCTAAGGACATTTTTGCAGCATACATTCTAATACTAGAATGCAGTCCTAGCATATGGCGTTAGCATAATAGCGTAGCTTGTCCATAAACAAATAGATTTTCTTTATAGTTTAGCTAGATTGAACGACATATGACAAACAGTATGTGTATATGAGATGACCCCACTTGGTATTTTTTCCTCGTTTGGTTAACCATGTTCTTGGGGATTTGGATAATTTTATGATAGAGAGTTTTTGCATCACTGTTGTGTGTTGTTCATCAGAATTTAGTCTTCATTCCTTCATATAACATTAGTCTGAAAATTAATTTTATTAATTTATTAATTAAATTAATTAATAAATAAATTAATAGAATATATGCAGCGAAGTTGCCCTAAGAGCAGCCAATTCATGTTTCATGCAGATACTACAAGGTGCCCTGAGAGCAGTATTAGAATATATACAGGGAAGTTACCCTTAGAGCAGCCAATTCATGTTTCATGCAGATACTACAAGGTGCCCTGAGAGCAGTAGCACTGGGGGTGCTAGGGGCCGAAGTCATTCTGTCCCCTCTGCCTTGGGCATGCAGTTTGGAGTTCAGTGTGGTCCTCAGGGTTTGAGTACTTCTACCCAAGCATCTGATCTGAGTGAGATGAGAGAAATGTTGAAGCTGCAGCAAGAGCAACTAAACCAACTTACTCAAAGCATTTCCCTCCTACAAAATTCCCAGCCGCGCAACCGGCCATCTTATAAGGGCCCTGTTATATGTCGGCGCTGTCAGCAACAGGTCACTTTGCTAGGGAGTGTGAGGGGATACGTGCCCCACCTCACATTCAGCCTGTCCTGCCTGCCCACCAACAGTCTAGTAGGCAACTGCGTCATCTTCTGGCTTCGGAAAACTAGCGCCCGCCAAATTGCAGAGTCACAATTGGGGGGGGGGGGGGGGGCAGCCACTGGCTCGGAGGTTATCCCAAGTGTTTTGGCGGAAGTTCCTAAGTTGATTTCCTCTTGTCCACATCTGGACGTAACTATGGGAAGGGTTGATGTCCCTTGCTTGGTGGACACTGGATCTACAGTTACAGAGAGCTTTTTCCTCCAGCATTTTGAGCCGTGGGGTAGAGAGAAACTCCAATCTTGCCACTGGCTGCAGCTCCGAGCAGCCAATGGGCTGGCCATCCCTTATATCGGCTACCTGGAGTTGGATGTCAAACTCTGTAGTAAGTCAATGGCAAGGTGCGGTGTACTGGTGGTTAAAGACCCCCCTGGTGATATGTCACTTCATGTCCCAGGTGTGTTGGGAATGAATATCATCCGCAGGTGCTACAGAGAGCTTTTCGGCCAGCATGGTTTGGCCTTGTTCAATATGCCCTCAGTATCTAGGGCTCCAGAGCCTGTTGTGAAGGCATTGCAACAGTGTCACCAGGCCAGCGAGCAGGCTCCCCAGGACGTTTCAGGCAAGGTGAAGGTTCGGGGTAGGAAGTCCTGCCGCATCCCTGGTGGCATGATGAAGACCATCGCTGCAACCTGTTCAGAGCAGTATTCTGATTGTACTGTACTGTTCGAGCCTTTGGACTCTGGTTTGCCTGCTGGACTGCTGGCTTCTCCGGCCCTGGTTCAGGTGGTCGGGGGCACTGCTTACATACCCATTCTGAATGTTGGGGCCATCGATGTGATCCTGTACCCTCGCACTGTCGTGGGTACCCTGGATAAGGTCCGTGTTGTCAGCTTGCCTGCAGGGGTCACCGAAGTGCCTGTGGTTGCCACGGTGAGGTCCCAAGCTGTTCCTCATGGGGTGCAAGACCAGATTGAGGCCATGGACTTGTCCTCACTGCCTGCTGAAGAGCAGAGCCGGGTTCGGTCCTTCTTGCAGGACTATACCCCTGTCTTTGCCACCCATGATGGTGACCTGGGTTGTACAAACCTGATTGCTCATGACATCCCTCTTTTGGACGATGTCCCTGTTCGGCAACGCCATAGGCGCATCCCTCCTTCTGAGTATGAGCTGGTCAAGGACCACATCAACCAACTCTTGGAGGCACAGGTAATAAGGGAGAGCAGCAGTCCCTATGCCAGTCCCATTGTGTTGGTAAAGAAAAAGAATGGGAGCCTGTGTATGTGTGTCGATTACAGGCAACTTAACAACAAAACGAGGAAAGATGCTTTTCCTCTTCCTCGTATTGACGAGTCCCTGGATGCCTTGAGGGGTGCCCGCTGGTTTTTCACTTTGGATCTGGCCAGCAGCTATAACCAGGTCCCTGTTTCTGAGGTGGATCGATCCAAAACGGCATTTTGCACCCCATTTGGCCTCTTTGAGTGAAATCGTATGCTGTTTGGGCTTTGCAATGCTCCAAGCACTTTTCAGAGACTGATGCAACGCATATTTGGTGACCAGCAGTGCCAGTCATTGCTTTTGTATCTTGACGACATTGTGGTTTTCTCTTCCACGGTCGAACAGCATCTAGAGAGGTTGGATGTAGTGCTGGGGAGGCTTCAGCAGCAAGGCCTGAAGGCAAAGCTTAGCAAATGTGCGTTTTTCCAACAGGAAGTGCGCTACTTGGGCCATGTCATTTCGGACAAAGGCATTTCCACAGATCCCAGTAAGATGCAGGTAGTAGCGAAATAGCCGCCACCTACCACCATCCCGGAGCTGCGGTCATTCCTTGGTTTTGCCAGTTACTATCGTCGCTTTGTGGAGGGGTTCGCCAAGTTGCTGGCCCCACTGCATAGGCTGGTTGCTGAACTGGGAGGCACAAAGTTGAAGAGAAGAGCAGAGCTGTCTGTGAGGGGACATTGGACGGAGCAGTGCCAGTGTAATTTTGAGGCACTTAAGATCAAACTCGTTACAACAGCAGGCGCCGGAGGCACATTTCCGCTCTGGGTCCTTTCGCGTCAGTGGCTTCCTCCGTCCGCGGTGCAATCGCGGTAATTCAACAGGTAATGCAGTGTTGCTAATTTGTTTGTTACCTATAGGCCTCGTTTGTGTTAGGATGGGCATTACAGCGTGCATTGTCTTTTTGCAGTGTCTCCCTGTCACAAACCCGATCCTTCCTGTAACGGAACCGGGTTGAGTTTTGCTGCTGGTAGGTTGGTCAAATCTTTCTCCTCTTTGGATATTTTTCTGACTGAGTGTTTAAGTAATCAGCCGTTTTATTGTAGGCTCTGTGTACTGTACTGTACTGTACTATCGGCACTATCGGCACTATTGGTGTATTGGTGCGAAGTTCCCTGACGGGTATGTATGTATACCAGTTGGCATCGCGTGTATATTTTGTTTAATCATAAACAGTTACTGAATTTGGTTTGTTTGTGTACGCCAGGGTTGTAAACTGCTTCGCTTGTGCTTGTATCTGCACTAGCCCCTCCCTTCCCTGCCACGCTGCTGTTTTGTCTCCACTGACTTCTGTTTCAACCATAGACTGTTCCACGGGTTGTAGCTACATGAGCTCACTCCAGGCTTTGAACGCCTCTACGCGCCTTTCAGCGCCAGGATCTGTTGCCCAACTGGGTGTCCGACAGGGCTGTATTTGAGTGATTGTGACATGGACGATAGCTTTGCCTTCCTTTTGGCTTGCCCGTGCTTATGTGTGTGGAGATTGGGGTTTATGGGTTTATTTGTTAAATTATGATTAAGTGATTTTTGGTTAATTTATATTTCTTTTGTTTAAGTTTTGATAAAGAGATTTTCCTTTCTGTTGAAACTTTATGATTTATCTGTTAATCTTGATTATTTTTGTTTGGCTCTAGGCAGCTAGGATTAAGTGATTTTTGGTTAATTTCTATTTCTTTCGTTTAAGTTGTGATAAAGACTTTAATTTTTGTTGAAACCTTTATGGTTTATTTGTTGTTAATTTTTGGTTATTTTTGTTAGGCTCTAGGCAGCTATTAAGTCACCTTTGCTGCCTAGATTTGCCTTAGATTGAAGTTGTTTTTCATTTATTTTTGGTTTATTGATTTATTTCCCCCCCCAATAATTGAATGTTCTTTTCCCCACAGTTGCTGAGTGCCGAAGGTGGTGGTGTTGGTGTCCCTGGTGGTGGTGTCTCCTCCTGTGTGCTGTGTTTTCCCCCTTTGGTTTATTTTGAGTTTCTTTGTCACCGTGTGTATGTGTGTGTGTGTGTGTGTGTGTGTGTGTGTGTGTGTGTGTGTTCACGTGTGACTGGGGTGATCCTTCCCTGAGATCCCACACCCCTTGACCCTGTCCCTCCACTGGTAAGGCCTCAGCACTTATTTCCCCTATTTAGTGTGTATGGTATTTTAAATGGTATTTTATACTTGATGTTTTTTTAGTAATTGTATTAATAAAATTATTGTCTTTAACGGAACTACGTCTCTGGCTTTGTGCATAAGTCGAACCTGTGTGCTTTCTGTATTTTGGTGGTTTAACTATCGAGCTAGTCAAGTCCTATTCTCGGGGTGAAATTCCACGGGTGGCGATGCCTGTGTCTTCCTTGGGTCTGGGCGTTGAGCGGCCAAAAAGGCGCTCCACACCAAAAAGTCCCACTCGCCACACATACATGCACACATTCATATACATAATCACTCATCACATGCTAGTTGCAAACAACCAATACTGTATTATATGTTCAGAAAAATAATGACTTGTTTGTGTCCTGTCTCTCTACAACATTCTACCATCTACTGCTTTCAACCAGCAGAAGCAGAACAGGATTTTAACCAGCCAAAAGCTGATGGTAGGTGAGCAGCCTTTCTGTTTCTAAAATATAATTTCCTGCATTGTAAAACAGTAAAAGTGCCTCCCTGAATCTAAGGAAACCACCAGCCGGTGTTGGGGACAGTAACTTCCTGTACCAGCTTGGAGAGGATGACAGATTTAGGAAACACTGAAATATACATTCTTCAGTCAGAACCACCTGTGTTCCTTTAAAAACACACTGTTTATGAAGATAACTCATATGTTAGCTGGCCACAAGCTGAGTGGGAGAGACCCCAGGGTGCTGATGGAGAACAACAACAGAGAGAGGAAACATCTGCAGAGAGGGTCAACAGCACATAGTGGAATTTCCGCACATTAGGATAAGTCATAAAAGATTTTTTTTTCTAGTTATGTTTATTTTTTCCGCCAAACGCCAAATACCTTAAGAAGCAGTTCTTCATTCTTTATCCCCCCCAAATAAAAACCTAGAAAATACTAGGAAAAAAGGAAAACCCTCAACTCAACAAAACCTCAACAACTTTCTAAAAATAGTCACAACACTTTCCCTTGAGAAGTGAATGTCTAAATAGTTGATCTCACAAGCACAATATCATTATACTGAATAAACGGCATCTTACACCCTTCAATTATGAAACATCTTTACATTTTTTTTCACACAGCTTTAACAGATTGTAAATGTCTGCTGTATTTAAGTTTTTTGTAACCCAAAACATTCAAAAGACTAAACTAAAATGGAACGAGTCTCTGTCTGCCTGTCTGCCTGCCTGTCACCTTGGATTTTCTCAACATCCGTTTATCTGGTTGACTTCTGTATTGCTGAGGACCCAAAAAAGTGCAGAGTCGAGTGCAAGCTCTTGAGATCTACAGGACATATTTATTAATAATATGCATTATGTACACACTGTAATGTATTGAGAGGGGGCCCCTATTAACTGTTACACCGTCAAACAGCAAGTTGGGTACAGCTAGCTCTCTGTCGCTCGCTATAGTATATTCAAGAGCAGATGAAGACTTAGACTTAGACTATTGATCCTTTTGGGATGACTCCCACAAGGAAATTAGATTTCCAGCAGCAGATTTCAGCAGCTTACAGAACACTTGTATAGAAAATGAAGAGGTATAAAAAATACATTATAGAAAAATACAGTATAAGAATAACAATAACAATAAACTTAAGCTAAATATAGGAAGTAAACAAAAAGTAAACAAACAGTAAAAAACAATAAACTACAGATAAATAAAGATAAATATATAGGACTGTGCAAATATATAGGACTGTGAGAAAGAAAGAGAGACTGGAGCTGTTACATTGTGGCAAACTCAAACGTTTCAAGCATTAGCGGCGTAACTTTCAGAAAATAAAAGTAATATAATAATAACATTTCTGAAAATAGCCTGGTCCAAAATGGCTAGCTCTTAGCAAATGACATACATGGCAAGGTGTATTGCTCAGGACCCAAGGTCCGCTTCTCGAGAAAGCTGCAAGCAGCACAGTGGCTCATTGGTTAGCACTTCTGCCTCACACAGCAAGTTGACACTGCAGAGTTTGATCCCCGGTCCGGGCAGGGCCTTTCTGTGTGGAGTTTGCATGTTATCCCCTTGTTTGCGTGGGTTTCCTCCGGGTGCTCCGGTTTCCTCCCACCATAAAGACATGCATGCTAGGTAACTAGGACTACAGTTAAAAAATAGCCGTCTGGCAAACACTGCCGCATTTACAGAAATGTTGATTAATGTGCATTGTCCTAATCAAATAAATAGCTCTTACAATCTTACAATACCAAGGCCAAGAGATCGGCCCGTTTTGAACAGGCACTGAAACAGTTATTGTAAATCTGTAAAGCTCGCTTTACAAATGATGTAGTAGGGTATAGCATTTAACTTTTTACTGCTTAATTCTAGACTGAAACTTCGATCTATAATGTCTACTTAGCCAAATTTTTTTAGAAGGAGAAGACTTTGCCTCTAACAGTCCAACTCTTTACAAATGAATGTGAATCCTAAATGAAAATACCAATAAAATATCAATAAATGAGTCAGAATTTGAATTTCTAACGCTATCATTATGTTATGTCTACTGTTCATGTGGCCTTCTTGGTATCTAAGAATAATAACATTCTCCACAAGTTTGGGCTATGTTTATTGTAATCAAGTTTCATCTACACAGTAGACATAAACATATCGCACTAATCAATCAGCTGGATGCAAGTGCTGCTGTCAGAAATAACAAATGTAGTATTGCTTCACTTGCCTATACAAGGCTGGAAATAACATTTACAAAAGCAGCAGTAAAAAAAGCTGTTCAAAGATGATGCAGCAAATGCTAAGGTCTATGCCCCTATTAAACATTATAAGCCTTATTCTTTTCTTTTTGACTGTGTGACTGTTGCAATGGCCATACATCTCCAGTCTGAACCAGAAGACAGACGTCAACAGACAGGTCATTCTTGGGTCAGCTACTACGTCTGTTGAATAAAAGTCAGGCTGCCCCAATTACCAGCACTGTTCATTTTCTGACTGTAATTTGGCCTTGGTGTGAGTGCTAAATGCAACAAACATCGCCCCCTCGAGTTAAATGTTATTGAATTTATGTCACACAGGGGACCAATTGAATCATCAAGGGTTTACATCAGGTGAGCATCCCAGCCTTAATGCAATGAACTGAAGATGCCTGGAAATATTATAAGAGTCACAACCAGTGTTGGGCAAGTTACCAAAAATTAGTAATTAGTTACAGTTACTTCTTTTAAAGGTAATTGAATTACTTTACCAATTACTGTATATCAAAAGTAATTAGTTACTAGGGAAAGTAACTTTTAAGTTACTTTTATGTCTGCTTTTTAAATGTAAATATGAACAGTACTGAACAGTCAAACACAATAAACATAATTTTTAGACCTATTTCAACAACAGGGCAACAGGCCTTCAAATCAAGCGGTAGTACAAAAGTCCCTTTTAATACTTGAAACGAAATAACAACTGTCTCAGTCATTTAACAGTGTTTTTTTTTTACCACATTAGGCCCAATGAAATAAAAGTGATTGGCCTACAGTATACCTAGCAATCAATTTATTTAGCCTGGCTTATCGGCTGCACTGGAGTCCGTGTAAAATCTAGCTTTGGTTGTTTACATGAAGTGGTGGCTTCAGCATCCGTAGGGCTGGGGTCTTTCGCTACTAGCTTTGTCGAAGCGTGTTGCTTCAACAGGTGCCTTATAAGATTTGAATTGCTACTCTTAGATGTGGTTAGGTTCTTTACACCTGCACATAATTGACAACTCACCACTACATTTTTGTCTTTAATTTCAACGAGCGAAAAGTAATGTCTGTCATATACGGTAGTTAGAATGCGCCTGTGCATATACTGTGATATATACAGTAGTTAAAATGTGCCTCCGCATATACTGTGATATATACGGTAGCACCCAAAACGTGTGTGTCACTGCCAAGGTTATTATAGTTTTGCATTTTCATTAGTTTTTATTTTTATTTCTTTTTGACTTTTTGTTTTCAAATTCAGCTTAGTTTTAGTTAGTTTTTAAAGCAGGTTTGCTAGTTTAGTTTAGTTTTTATTTTTTGAAAATGCTTAGATTTAGTTCAGTTTTTATTAGTTTTAGTCTTTTTTGTAATATGGGTTATTTCTCAGGGCATTCAAAAAGGTCAGAAAAAGTATTGTGTAATAATAACTCAACAAAAACATCATACACTTTTAGAAATATGTATTCACAATGTATTCAACAATAACACCAGTATCAATACACATATTAACCCACGCTTCGTCCTGCTTTTAGCGTATTTACTAACCAGCAGCTATCGGTGAAAGCCCTCCTATAGTGTTCTCTGTCCTGCTGTTGTCTCTGTCATGCTGCCTGGCCCAGTACCCATACATCCATGCCCTGTACCCATACATCCATGCCCTGTACCGGGGTTAGCTTCTGTTTCGGGGAAAGGGGGATTTGCGTTCTCCTTAAGGTAAGCTAGGGTTAGGGTTAGCAGTGGCACGGACACGTTGTGTTCAATTTGACGTGGAATGTCGGAATTTCTGGGTTCCCAGTCGGAAACTATACATATCTACGGGAAATGTCATGGTTAATACATCCATGGGTTGGAAAGATATAACGTTTTTTGCTCTATGAAAGACATCGACAAAGACGAAAACTAAAGACATTTACTTGATAATTTTATTTTATTTTAGTTAGTTTTGCAAACAGACATTACAGTTTTAGTTTAGTTATCATTTTTTTGTAATGCCTCATTTTTATTTTTATTTCAGTTAACGACAATGTTTTTTTCCCACCTACTTTTCGTTATTTTATTCGTTTTCGTTAACGATTATAACCATGGTCACTGCTCACTTACTCACAGAGTAAAGAAGACTAAATGATAAACTGCCTCCTTCGTTATCATTTTACAATGTCCATTCTTCCAGGAGAGAAAGCTCATTCTATCCGCACTATCGGCCATGCTGTGGTTTAATGCTCATTGTTCGATTGGTGTATCATTGCGCCACCATAAGGTCCTGCGACGTTAGATCAGAAGCAGCTAAAGTAGGCCTATCTGCTTTGTCTGCAAGCGTTCATTTTTGACAAAAGAGAGTAACGCGAGTAACGAACTAATTTAAATTTCAGTTATTGTAATTGGGTTACTTGATGGAAAAAAATATTTAGTTACATGCTCGTTACCATTAAAAGTAGTGGAATTACAGTAACGCGTTACTTTGTAGCGCATTACTCCCAACACTGGTCACAACACACCATTAAACTTATAGTTTAGTGTACAACTTATCTGCCTTTTAACACCACAAATTATTAGCCTTTGTTATAAGTAGTTATCTTTTCTGTGTAGAAAGAACTTATACTGTACAAATAATCCTATTGTTTCCTATTGTAGGTCGGGAAATAAGAGTAAGTATGTTACTAGGGTTATGAAGTGGCTTCCTGGCATCACAGATGTTGGAAGCTAAATTATAACAGCGACACATGTTTGGCCCAGACATTCAATCATTTTTCCATTGGGTTGATGAATGTCATAAGGGTCAGAGCAAATGTAGGTCAGTGTTGACAATGGATGTATTTGTTAACACTTAGAACATGACGTGTTCAATTCTGACTAAACTTGCAGGGTGATGTATCTTTTTATTTAAAATACCGACTAGGCTGATTAGGGCAAGCTATGATTAAATGTTAAGTTTAAAACACTGGCGTCTATTTGTATATTTTATATTATGAACTCATAATGGGGGCTAGAATGTACATTAACATCTTGGTAAAATTTGAATGGATGCTGCTACTGAATTGCCCATGCATGCCCCTGTGCCTGGTGGATGCCACTTGTTTATCATTACAAAAAGTCCCTTCACGGTTGTCATCTACCATCTACAACTAATGATAGTTGAATTACTTCTTGTGTGTGCACCGATCAACACACCAAAACATAAAACTGACCAGAAAAGAGGCGCAAATAAAATGCCATTACTTTCTTTAATTTGAACATCTGTGCGTATGTTGTTCACTACAGTAACAATAGAAGCTGATAGAAGTGTCCTTGTGTATATGGAGTACCCCTTTTGTGACCCGGCCCCTTTTATTTGTCCACTGTTCCCATCCTCCATCTCTCCTTCCTGTGGCCTACATACCTCCCATTCAGAGAATAAGCACCACACGTGAGTTCAGCATCACGTTACACCTACATCCTTGTTGTTCTCTGTCTGCAACCACTGTGAGGAAACATGGCATTGTGTGGCATGAAAAGCTCTTTGGCCTTCACTTGTTTTTTTCTTATCTACACAGCATGTGTTGGGTGGTAGAATGAAAAAAGAGGACAACAGTGAAGGTACTGATAAAACCTAACAAAGAATGAAAAACAAATGATGTGAAGACGCAGGACATATGTCCTTCAGTGTCTTCACATTATTTTTATATAAATATATATATATATAAGTTTAGGATATATATAAGTTTAGGATTTAAAACCCTCTCAAAGTATTTCCAAATAGGACTCGTCTAGTGATGCTAGTGATACAATTGTTAGGCCTAAGTCTTGTAGAGCAGGCATTTCAGAGCCACTCTAAAACATCTGTGAATTTAAAGTTTTGTACTTATTGAAAATGTAGTTTTTAAACATTATATTTTTAAACACCAATGTGAAAGAAATAGAAAGACAAATGAGCATAGGTAGTAAAGAAAAAAAACCTCTTGCATAATATGTTAAAGAACAGTTTTTTTTAATTTATGAATCAGCCTTAATCCATGCTTTGATCAATGGACATCATTTACTGCAATGATGAGATAATAAAAAGCAAGAAACTAGCCTACCTAAATTCATGATTTGTTGTTGAACAAAACATTAAGCAGGAGCGATTCATTTAAAACCTGTGCCTTTACTTTTGCAGTGTCTCATGCCTTCACGACAAGTTTCATTTATTTAGATGGCCTATTTTATGCCAGTAACAAAGGGCTCCACCAGCATTGACTCAGATTTACTACACAGATGGAGAAATCTGCATGGAATGAGGCTTTCATTCTGGATCAATACAGTGGCTCTCAATAGGCTCACATTGATGATCAGCTCCTGCAGGATTTCAGGAACGGACAAGGTCATCTTGCACATAAGAAAGAAAAACAGCCTTTACTAAAGAGGCCAGAGCTAGTTTCCTAACTGTACAACATCCATCCTCTCAGTCTTTGGCCTTTGGCAGATTTAGACCTTGCTCTTGTTCAAGGACTGTTCTTAGTTATGAAATAGGACAAACTGTCACAACTGTGTGTGCATACTCCCACACATACTGTATGCACAAATATGTAGACATTGTACACACCGAAAATATATTCATCATCTTAACATCTGTTGCCATATACACACTAATGAACACAAGGCATAATGGGGCCATGCAAACACTGTTTTTCATCCTCTAATTACTCTGTGTTACAAGCTATGAATAGTTTCCTCCCGCAATGAAGCATCCTTCTGTGTCACTTGTGTCACATGATGTTTTTCATCAATGACTTAAGCACACTTTCTCAATCCATTACTCTAATAAATTGCCAGACGTAGGACATCAAATCTCTACCCTGTCATCTCTATCCTACATTATGTGGTGCGATGGCATTCCATCACTGCAGGAAACGGTATTAGCAGACCTTTAGAGGATGTGTGATGCCACAGTGTGGTCACGTTCAATGCAGCTGATGGCATTTTCACTTGGCAGGTAGTCTACTAATGGCAATCATGATATGGTGGGAGTAAATGAGACAGCTGTGAAGAAAATAGGCTGGAAGCAGATTAGACAGGCAGCAGCCTCAGCATCATCCGCTTGGCACTCTGCTCTGTAAGCACCAGGCCAGGGTTAGAAAGATAGTCAAAGAATAATCTGCAGCTATGGTGTTTTTGCTGCTGTATGATCTATAATGTCTAAAGCATGAAAAAATTCTTATAGAAAATAATTAATCCACATGGTGCGTTTCATCCTGCTCATCTGGCTGTTCATAAATCGAGCCTCCGAGACAATCAATCAATCATAGCAAACAAAGTTGTTTGCTGCGCTCACCACCATTTTTGATATTCTCTTGTGTAAGACCATGCAGTTATAGTGTGTTCAAATTCGGCAAACCCCCTTTTGTAAATGGTATACAAAGTCTCTTAAAGCTATAGTATGTAATTTCTGTCTCCCTATGAGGATTTCAAAGTAATGACAACAAAGCTATCTGCGAGTCCACATGATACAAGCCTTCAGTGACCACGAACCGCCCCCCCCCCCACCCTTCCTCCATGCAGTTGCTAGTAGCCAAGGAGGACACGGAGGATTAAAAAACATGATGGACTCTTTAGAAGAGGCAATTATCTTCACTCGAGTTTCTGCGCACAAAAGTTGCCAGATGACACCAGTTTCTGAATACAGTCATACTGAGAAATACAGAGAGAGTTGTGTGGAGCTGATAGTCTTAATTAGCTTTGTAGCAACTCATTTGGCATTGGCTTTAATGTAATGGACATTCATTAATATCAAAAAGTTATGTACTAAAGCTTTAAGCTTATTAAGAAGCAAAGAGGAAAATAAACACTGTACTCTAGCTTAAACCAGTAGTCGATTAGTAGATTAATGGATTGACAGAAAAATCAATCAATCAACAGCAATTTTGATAATTATCAAAAATGCCAGAAAGTGATTGGCTCCAGCATCTTAAATGTAAATATTTGCTGTTCTTCTTAAGGCCTTTACACACTGGGGACGTTTTAATATAGCGACGTAATTTTTTTCTAGAATTCTAGATTTTTCTGAGCTTTCGCACCGCAAATAAAGACATCAACCAATGCCGTTGTGTCGTTTACTTATTATGATGTAATATGACGTGATCATGCTACAACAACAGCAGGCTGTAAAGACGGCAACTTTATTACTACTTTCAACCTTGACAAAGGCAGTGTTTACCAGAGACATTCTTTCCGTTCTTACCTGTCACAATAAAAGCCCTAGACATATGCTATACTCTATAAACAGTCAACGGCTACACTGCGTAACTTTTTACCATAGGGAATTAAATTCACTCTGAGTATTTTGCTAATAGGGAACTCAATAAAATAGCTTACAGTAGCTAGTGTTGACCGTGATCGGACAGCACAGGGGGAGACAGGGCTGGAGTCTCTGGAGCTAACCCCCGTCATTTCACTCAGCAGCCGGGGAAACAAGACCCCCCCCCCCTCCCCTGGTCTTGAGGAGCTGCAGCATTTAGTAGTGCAAACTGCAGACTAACTACATTCACTTGATATCTCTTTACCGCTAAACGTTAACTCTCCTCTCTCCTGTCACTTTCTCTCTCGCTTCAGCAGCATCTCCAGAAGAACCTCAAACTGTCCCACCAACATGGTAGATATGCTGGTGCCAATATTTAAACCTTTTATTGAACAACTGTAGCAAACTTGCATCGCTGCTGGTATGAATAGTTTTGATGCAAAATATTCGCAGGCGATTGTTTCGCATTTTCGTGTTGTTTATTCGTCAAGCCCCCGGTGTGTAAAGGCCTTTAGTCTTCTATGATATTAGATTGAATACTTTTGGGTTTTGGACTGTTGTTCGGACTCTGGGAAAATGTGATTTTTCACTATTTTTTTCGACATTCTCTGGATCAAGCGATTCATTGAATAACTGAGAAAATAATTAATTAACAGATTAATCGATAATGAAAATAATTGTTGCAGCCCTACACTGAACAAAGACAGAAACTGAAACAATTGTATTTGCAAAGGAATATTGAAATATGTAACAAAACACTACTTTTTATAACTAGACTTCTTGTATGCATATGCTCTTGTGCAGACACGTGCACACAGCTGTTTGATCTAGCATTTGCTGATTAAGAGCACTTGACTTCTTGAAAATCTTTTGACTTCTAAAATCTCTTGCCGACTTGAGAGAGATAATAGCATGAAAGTGAAATCGCCCTGCAGGGAGTGAGTAGGTCTATCAGTCAGAGCCAGACTACCTGTCCACCCTCCCAGAGCTACAACCGCAAGACGAACCTTATTAAGGTGGAAATAAGTTAAGTGGATTGAAAAAGGAGCCCTGATACAGGGGATCTAGCAGTTACAATTTGGCCCACCAAGAAACCTGTGAGGTCATTTTGAGTGAAGATGATTTCACACACCAGTAGTTCACATGCATTTCAGCCGCAAGGAAATTTAGCTCCTAAATGACAAAACGGCTATTTGGCATTCTGCCATGAGATTCAGATAACCCCTGAAGTGGAAGAGAAGTTGAGTAAAGTTCTCTCTTAGAGGTGCCAAGTTCGCAGAATTTAAATAAGTGTAAGAACAAAGACAGTTTTTTTAGAGCTTTTAAAATGTTGTATTTGTTTTTCCAGAATGTACTTGAACTCCAAAAACACAGCTTTCAGCTCTGGCTTCGGTTTTAAACATTTTTATTTCTAAAGCTGACATGTTTCAGCAAACAAACCGTATAATTATGAGTTTTGTGTATAATTTTCCGAATGCAAATATAGCCCTCTAACCAAAGGACTCCACAGTGATTCAATCATCCAAACATTTTTATTGTACAAGGTCAAGTTAGGAGGACCTCTTGTTCCTCCAAGATGAAAGAAAGAAACCTACACGAAAAAAAGATCCCTCTGTTTGAGAAACCTAAAACTGATAATTGAAATGAAAAGGGATTTAAATGAAAAATCCCAGTGGTTCCATTGTAATGTCAAGACAATTGGTTTAGACAATTTGCCACCTTGCGGCTAGACAAATGCTTGTTCCACAACGTGATATCATGACTTCACGTAAACATACACGCTCACTTTCTTAAGCCAAGTGGTGTGTTATCTGTATGCATTGAGCTATCCGCGTGTATGTCTACGCTGTATACAGCGGACGTAAACATACGCCACTTGTAGAAAAGTGGCGTGTTATCGCGTCAACTACACGCCACTTTCTAAAGCCAAGTGGTGTGTTATCTGCACGCATTTTGAGCACTGTATACAACGGACTGGTTGGATTTAGGAAAAGAAGAACCGGGTTGGCATTAGTAAAAGAAGAAAGCGACGGTTGAGTTTAGGAAACGTGATACGCGGGACACGAAGGAAACGTCACACACGGGACACGATCCCCGGTCTCCTGGGTGAAAGTCCTGTGTTTGACCCATCCGCCACCCCGACCAACCTCACTACGTGGATTTTTGCCCTTTCATACTACTCGCCACGGCGTAAATTCACACACAGTCGCAAGGTAATATAAGTCAATGGAGGCCAAACGGCGTTGATAAACATGCTAAAAAGCGAGTATGCGTCTTGATAACACGCCAATAATGGCATACAAATTGGCGTGTCATATATACGCCACTTCATGAGATCAGTCTGTGTTCCAGCTGCAAAATAAAGTGGAGAAGGGGTGTATGGTTAATTTCAGTATGAGTTAGAGACGTGAATATTCGTTTGCAGTTAGGCCACTGACGAGTGTGTGCAAAGTCTCTGTGAGAAAAAGACAGCTGGCTTGGAAAATAACATGCCTAATATTATGGTCTGACCTCACTGATAAAGCCCTGCCAGAGAAAAAGGTGACATCATCTGGGAGCCGATCTATTGGCTTGGGCCACACTCTTCCCCACAGTAGACATACCATCACAACATGGCACACTCACTTAAAATTTCACAGTATTCTACTTCTAGGAACTGACTTCAGATGTGGACTAATCTCCAATTTATGAGCACAGCTTACTGTAAACAGATCATTCTGGTGATGTAACATTTTGACTGGAATCACTGGGAACACATTGTATTAATATGTCTCATGCATTCCCCCTGCATTTATTAGTAGCACAGACAACTTTATTTGAATAAAACATATACATATATATCATCATCTGGTTCGCAAGGACTAATATTATCATGTGTCTTGCCCCAGTTAACAGCAGAATTAGAATTTTAACCACTAAACATTCATAGGATAGATTCAACGTGCAGCTGCAGTTCAGAAAACCCACAAGACTTCTTGCTTGAGGCTGCATCTTCAGTAATTTCAGTTTCTGCTCCATTTTAAGTGTTGTACTCTCCATAGTTTCACAGTTTGACAGTATCAATAGCTTGACATCAATAGCTTAGATAATGAGCGGACGGACCAACAAGGTCTTTAAAATGATAAATGGAGTTCCTTGTGTGGCCTTTGACTTGCAGACACCATAACGTTGTCTGCCTCATCTCTATCCCTCCAAACTTAGATTTTGATTAATGAGCCGTGTGTCTGACATTAATAAAAGGTTCATGTTATGTTTTTGGAGGATTGCGTATGATGAAGACAATAGCAGCTGATTGTGTGGGAGTGTGAACATGATTGTACAGTTGTTTTTTTTCTGTGACCACATTATAGTTAAAGATAAATGCTATAACATGTATTCAGTCCTATTATTATATGACATAACAGGTCACCCAAAAATGTTCTGGTCCAGCTCAGCTAACAACACGGAATCTGTTAGCATGTTGCCGTGTCGTTCACTACTGAGTCTGTTTGTAACCGTTAGACTACCGACAACGTTATCTTTGCTTCACCTGTTCAGCTGACTTGAGCAGTTTAGATAACAGTCTCAACTGTCCTGTTGTTACAGACGTGAACTAACCACAGACAGTTACCTCGTTCATAAACTCACGGCAGTGCATCGCGGCAGAATGAATATAGAGGAAACACAATAGATATACTTTTTTTTTTTTTTTTTTACATTTATTGCATTGTAAATAAATAATGAAGAATGATTTAGCTGTAAAAACAAATCTTGGAGTGTTTCTCTGTAAAAGATAAGGTAGGCCTACATTTTTTTAATTCCTCAATGGAGGGAAGGTTTGACAAAGAATCATGCTCTTAATTAGTATGCTGCTGAGTCATATTGGCATTTGGGAGCGGCCCAGTACAATGGCATTACTCTACTGCTGGCCACCAAGAAGTTATTAATAAATGGATCATTTGAGGCTTGAGGTCACATTAGACATTATGAGATCATCGAGAGCATCCTCCATTATACTTTATGTTTTAATGTTAAAATAGGATACTGGTGAAGGATGTAACACAGGAAAAGATCATAGGCCTTTTTCACTTAAGAAATTACATATTTAGTAGTGCACATGTTGATTTGAGATTTTCTTGACCTTTTTTTCTGCTGACACTGTACATTGGTCCATAATTGTCTCGTTAATAATTCTCACAGATAACTCTAAAAAAAATAGAAATCTACAAGTACACTAATTGATACTCAGCGGTAACACAAGAAAACTTCTCTGGTTTTTGCCCAGACAAATTAATTACATTAATTATTACATTATTGTTTACTTTTACAGCATTTGGCAGGTGCTTTAATCCATTGTAATTTACAGCTAAGTACTCATGATTACGAGAATTACAGTACATCATCAGATTAAGTGAAGATTGAATTTTGCATCAATACGACCATTGTGGAATTTGTTAAAGAGCCACTGTGGTATCTGATCAGAGAGGCAATAATTGAGATTGCCCTCCTTTTCTCTGGAAGTTTAACCAGCAAACTGCATCACTTGAATTATGCCCAATTTAGAAGTTGTGAAACAAATGTTTTTTGTTCCAAACATTCCAGTGTGAATAAGATTAAAATATTGAATCCTATTAAAGAGCAATTTGTCCAAACTATCTCACAGCAGGCATTAAGCCCCAGCCTCTGTTACACAACTTTATAAAGGATTATCAAACTACAGTGTCTGCATGTTGACTCAAACATACATCTTCTTGTTTTCCACAAAAGATGTATCATGGTTTTTTGGGATCTTCCGCTGTGGTGTGGATGAAGTAGATATTTGCATTTACAGAGATGCAATACATAGAAAATGTTGTGATCATTGCATACTGAATTACTACACAACAAACTGTGACCATTACATTAACACACCTTGCCCTTGTTTGACCTCACGTGACTTTTTAAAGATGGAAGCTGAGGAAAAGTCTGGTTATAGCCACATATTTCACTCACACAATCTTAAACATGAAAGCCCTGTCAGATTTATGATGCTGATGCCACGTGTGTCGTTTGAAGATTGTGAATGTACGTGCGAAGAGATAGAGCTGGGAGCAAGACAGAAACAGAGAGCTTGTTTGTCTGAGTGGTAAGATAACTTTCACACTGCATTTTCAACAATTGTGTGCAAGTGTCACATCAACAACAGTAATGTACATTGCTAACAAAGGATGGTGAATGCTGTGGCTTCTGTCAATGTGCAACATATACAGATTAGTCCAGCAACCTTATGGCTGATTTAGTTTTTGAAAACTGTATTTGTCTAAGACAGTTCACTTTGTTAAGAATGCTTTATGATTATATTCACAGGAGAGTTAGATGTAAATCAGCAGTCAAGTTGTTCACTGTCAGTATGGTAGAATATTCACTGAGGCTACAGCTGCGTACATAAAAAGTGTGGGAAAGTCTCCACTGAAACATTGTTTTTTGTGTTCAATAATTTTTTTATTGAAATGTTCAATTCTGTGTTTTGTTATATGTAAATTCATACTCAAGTGTCACATGCACATTATTTTGATTAATTAGGGTATCAGATATCAAATTCTTAGAAGCCAGAAGTTTCCACACCAGTATTGTTTGGGTTGAAAGAATAATAGGAACACCTGTCAGTATAATGCAATACAATCCAACAGCACTACAAAACTCCATAATGACCATACAGTTCTAGGTCATTGTAGGTGACGTTACTGTGTAACCGTGCTCTGTAATGTTTGATTTTGTTGACTTTGTTTGACTTCTGCTAAGGAGATATAACGATCAGCTGACCATAGGCATACATAGGTAACAGACTGTTTTCTCTTTGAACACAACTCAGTGCTCCCACATGACTTATTCTAGCTAAACTGCTTTGTTCTGGCAATTGCATCTGCTTGAGGAGTTAATGGGGTTTTCTTTAATTGCCACACCATGCAGTATATATGAGATCTGAGTTACAGGGACTTTGTGTGCAGTATGCAGCCAGGAAGCATCACCCCATCAGTCAGATGCATTTAAATTTAGCCCTACAACTTGTGACATAGTAAGCTCACTTCTACCTACTGTTGGATGCTAAGCTTGTTTTGTAGGACTAGTCTGTCAGGGAGCAATGAGAGAGTGGTTGCTGGCTGAGGAAGCAGACTGTGAATAAACAAAATCATCTATTTGATGCCAACTCAAGAACAAGGCGTCTTAATATTGATTTGACCTGGCAAGTGTCTGAATAAAAACACAAACATTACTTATTTGATTGCTGAAGAAAGAGTCAGGGTGAGCAGGTTTTAGTGATTATAGGTCATGATGCCCTCAACCGTCATTCTTGCTGTGTTGGTTCCTTCAGCAAAGCTGCTGGACCCCCTGTGGCCATTATAAACATATATTAATGTATCTGGAAAAAGTATTTGGAGTTTCCTTCCTGTTGCATACAAAAAGGCAACTCATTGAGATTTTAGGAATGAGATATCTCGTATAACCATAGACTGTACAGTCTATGCGTATAACACATCATGAAACATGAAACCTGATCACCACATAGATTTATACAAGACCTGGTATAAATTGTTGGTTAAGTTATGCATATACAGCAGAAGCAGTGATCTGTTATGATTGAGCAAAAGGTTGTTTAATACTTGTTCATAAGATTTGAAACAATTAGTTGATTGTACTACTAGTACTAATACTAGTATAGAAAATGAAAAACAGAAAACAGAAAATGAATGGGCAGCTACTCTGATAATTGATTGATTAATCATTAAAAGCAACATTTTTAGAATACTCTTATTTGTTTTTCTTTATGCCTGCATAGTAAATATGAAGCTATAGGCAACAGCCGGCTAGCTCTTCTTAGCACAAAGACTTGAAACAAGGAGTTATTACATGGTGTTCCGAATTATCATTACCTAGAACTGCAGAGATCACAGGGAAACAAAAATACATTGTTCAATTCTTGGCAAATCTTTCTTTTAGTTAAGCAGTATCAGTGTTAAGTTGGCTTTGGCTGTGACTCCAAATAATCATGCTTGAATAGAGTTTGTACTCCAAACAAGAATACAGTACCTTGACATAAAAAGAGTATTTTTATAACCCAGATGTTTTGAGTTGTCAGACAATGGTGGACTGGACTGCCAAGGAGGGGAAATCTTTCAAATGTCTCCACAGGGAGTCATTTTTTATTAAAAGACAAGGGAGTGGTGACAATGCTGTCATGTTAGGAGAAAGATAAAGTAGAACAGGGTTCTGTATAATAACTGTGGGTTTTTTTAGGATGATGCAACAGGTTAGGAAATGTATTATTCTCCTAAAACACATTGGTGACTTATCCATTCAACGTTGCCATGTGGAGCTACATTATCAAGGTCTTCTGAAATGTTGTGCTTTCCTGGGATGACAGCAGCCAAAAATCATCAATCCTGTTGATGTTATGAATTGTCTTGTCTTTTTTCTAATCTCCACTTGCATTTCTTTATCATGAACTGGTATGATTTTGTAATATTCCTTCCCTACACAGCGATCACATATCTGGTTTGCAATTTGGTCATAAACCACCAAACCGTTCCTTGACTTTTTCCGAAGATTTCAACGTCATTCCTTACCGACATGAGTTCCCGAATCTCGTCTTCTCATCAGTTAGACTTTTTCATTGGCATCTTTGTGGCATATTCTTCTTCACCCTCATTGTTTGTAGTGCTACTTTTTCACATTAGAATAATATTTTCATATTTGAATGTCTGTTGTTTTTGGTTTTTTTTACAGTTTGAATATATATTTGAATAGGCTATATATGTAAATTTAGAATATTCGTTGACAGCTCTACTGCCAGGGCTGAATTTTGCACGGGTTTGTGTGCGTCTTTTTAGCATTGTGTGTTGAGCCACAAGTGCCTCATTATTGCATGAATAGTTGAGCAGATTCGCAGTAATGTTTTTCCAGGCTGGTTGATGTGACCTTTCCAATTATCTGTGAGAAAGTGTTGCTTTTAGGGCCCCATTTCTATTGATAATTTAGGGCCTCATTTCTACTGAAATGTTATTATAACTATTCGAAGCAAACTCATTATGACATGCTCGAGGTTGTTTTTGCCTGCCAATTGTTACCCTGACCCGAACTCCCCCTATTTATCATTGTGTGTACTGTATAATTGAGCTTTGTGTTCATACAGACTCATTAGCTTGCAGTCAATGGGCTGCTGAGACAATAATTAGACACGGTAGTCATCCTGTGTTAATGTGGTCCCCGCAGAAAGCTTACAGAAATATGTCCAACCAATTACTTTGGAGCGGTAAACCCCCCATGTCCTTGAACAATAGAGTGCAACATAATTTCCTCCTACAGGCTCTTCTCTAACTTTTAAAGGACTTTGCTGAAGCCTCACAGAGGGCCTCACTTTCTAACAACCCTCATTTGATGGCTGGTTATCCTCTGTGTTGATGCAAACAATAGGAGGAATCTGCTAAATCTGGTGCATGGCTGTGCAGATATATTTCTGACCCATATAAACAATATCCAGAGGGGCTGTCTGGAGCCTTTGTAGGCCCCCGGCCCATCCCTCCAGATGTCTTCATGGTTCATCACAGAGAGGTACAGCTCTACCTCCCTCAGGTCTCAGCCAGCTAGTGAAGATACAGTAGATGCAGTCCCACCTTAGTTTGTGCTTGTGTCTGTTCCCCTGAATGCATTAATCAATAATGACAACCAGCTCTCATGTGTGTGTGTGTGTGTGTGTGTGTGTGTGTGTGTGTGTGTGTGTGTGTGTGTGTGTGTGTGGGGGGGGGGGGTATGAGTTGAAAGAAGTATCAGGGAGTATGTTTCCAGAAAATAAGCTCTGATTGTCTCACTGGTGGAGATTCAGATTTTATGCCTGGAAATCTGGAGGGAGAAACAATATCAAGTGGGTCTTAGTAGTTTACAGGAGCACACAGGCATGAAAAGTGACCTTTACACTCAATGAGCTCAAAAAAATTTATTGTCTTCATCAGTGGACTGATATCCACTGTGTTCACTAAGGATTTAAATCAGCATGAACCAACAGACAGGGTCAGGGGGATTGTTAGAACTTGATCCAGCTGATTTGTGTTGTTTTGGTTGTTGTTTTAATTGGGTAATAACTGGTTTTCAGTTATTTTATCAGACCTGTGTGCAGCTAAGAACAAATGCAAAATAGGTAAAGGGATAGTTTGGCTAATTTGAAGTGGGGTTATATAAGGTACTTATCCATAGTCAGTGTATTTCCTACAGTGGTCGGTGCCACACAGCAAAACCTATTTTAGCCACCTACAAAAAGGAGAACACAGGGGTCTACCGCTGCATTGATCAGTTAGTTTCTTTTTTATTGTGTGACTTTAGTGTTTTAAAAGGGTTAGGAACTGACAAAAGTTTGTGATGTGGGAAAACAAGAAAGGCAAAGTATTTTCCGTCAGAAAGAAAGTCTTTTCTCAGTGTGTTTCTCCATGTGGTAGTGTCTGGTTTGCCGCTGTCACCCTGCAGCGTGCTGCCTCCCGTGATTGCCTCCCTCAGGACACAATATCAATCTGAATCTCCTCATCACCACCTGCTCTGTTGTCTAATCAGATCACACAAACACACCCCCTCATGTGACGTGTCAGTCTATCCTAGCTAGGTCGTTTTTATCAATCTTTTATCGAAAGCCTTATGACTTTTTCTTTTATCTGCTGGTTTCACAGCCTCACAGTGAAAGACAGAAACAGCCTGAACAGTATAGTCAAAACCTGCTCCAAAATTATTGGTGTGAAAGAAAGATTAAATTCTTTTTGTACTCAACAAATCTTGCGTAAAGCAATGAGCATTTTGTCTTCTACAGATCATGTTCTTCAAAGGGAATTTTCTCTGTTGCCATCAAGACGTCGTTATGTTTGACCTGCTTTTAAAACTAATGGCCACTCTAACTCTTTTATCCCTTCTGCAATTCGGCTTTTAAATGGATAACTACTCTCTATGGTGTAGGCCTATATGTAGGCTTGTGTGCTGTATGTATGTGTGTGTTGTCTTTAGCTGTTCTTAACGAATTGCCCCTTGTGGGATTAATAAAGTTGTTGAATTGAATTGAGCTCACTACTCCAAAAGACTGGGCTTAACAGTAGTAATACATTGACTATGGATAAGTACCTTATACAACCCCACTTTAAAAGATCAGAAATATCCGTTTAACTACAAGGTGTTGCAATTCAGCCACATTATCAAATAAATTTGCATCCAAGGCAAGATCCGATTAAGCAGAGAGCATTCATTAGGGTGCTGATGTACATGTACTGTACAAGGAACTTTTCAGCTGTTGAAATCAACTTATTTGATAGTTAAAAGCTTCAGTTAATAACAGGAGTGCCAATGCAGTTTTGATTACTTACAGTCAGAGTTTATGTTGATTTTTATTTAGCTTTAGTACAAGAAGGTACTTTAAGAATCCTGGTTCAGCTTAGACATTTCTCAATAATCAGGTTTCTCCATCAGATATCTATTGATCTGGGTTTTCTTAATCCTTTAACCTACTGTAAGTTACCCAGGTCTCATTTCTATGGTGTTTCAGAGATTTAGGTTACTGCCAAGAGCAGCGAATGATCATATTACTTAAGTGCATGTGGATGCAGCATGTGTGTGTGCATTAGCGTGTGTGTACTGTATGTATTTACAAGTGTCTCTTAGTGACAGTTGGAAGTGTGTTAATGGGAGCTTTTACCAGTGCAGGGGGCCTATGCAGATTAGAGTGCAGATGTTGTGTTGATTGATTCATCTGTAGCTCTTGCTGCATATTCCTCAGGGCAATCATTGGGCCTCAAGAGTGTTAAATCCTTCACAGTGGGTTTCTTGTTTTATGATGTAACTAACACCACAGCCAAGCATTCCTGAGAATCATACTGCCGAATGCCAAACGCAGATTGTAGTCCTGGGCACAATGTGCTGATCTATCTTGTGTTAATGTGTTCTAATATGTCTGTTCAACACATTGACAGGCAAAACTTAGATATTGGAGGATTCTGCAAACCCTGGATTTTGCTCAATGACAGTATTTCTTAACAGCCAGTATAAACGTGTTTAAGTATCTGTGTATTGCAATTATAAGTATAGTTTAACGTCCTATGTTGGTTGCCTGGCAACCTTAAGGTGACAACAAAAAACGTAAGGAAGTTCTTGGTCCCAGCAAAGAAATAGTCCGGCATAACCTGCTAATCCCAATTTGTTTTTACAGTTAGTTTTTTGTTCGGATTAAACAAACGAGACATAACGTGTTGATTAGTCAGGCTTATGCTACGTTTACACGTGGCCAGCTATTTTCATAAACGGACATTTCAACCTCTCCGTTTTCAAAAATAACATTGTGCACAGCTGTCAGTTTTCAGTAAAGTGTTTGTTTACACGTACCCATGTATATATGCCGTCAAAGCCGTCAAGAGCATGCCAAACCTATAGGTGGCAGTGTAACGAGAAGCTCAAGCCCACGTTAGCCAATCAGAATCCCGAAAATAGCAACAACAGCAACAAATCACTTCCTCTCTCTTCTCTTCCTCACTTCCTCGGCTGCCTAAACCTCCGTTTGTCTCAGTTTACATGCAAACGAAGTTTTCCAAAATCTCCACTCTGGCCGGAGTTTTAGAAAGAATCGTTTTCAGAGGCGAATTCTCCATTTGCGTGTAAACGAAGGGCGCAAATGAAGGGAAATGTCTCCGTTTTTCAAAATAACCATGTACGTGTAAACGGGGTATTAGAGGTGCTGATTTTTTTTTTTAACATTTGGACATCCTTTACTAGGGTAGGGCGATGTCCCCTAAATTGGCAGTTGACGATGCTCACAGTAAAACATGGCGATGGACGATGATATCGTCGTCGGGGGGGCTGGTAGGGGCAGTTTTTTACCATTTGACCTACTTTCACTTAACTAACTATGGTGCAGTAAAGTCAATCAGATGTCCGTGATCTGCATAACGACAGTACAGTGGGACGTTTGCCTTCAACAGAGCAACAGTAATAACCTAATATACCATCATTACTGAGATTAAACTACATTATCGGTTATGTTTTCACTGAATAACGCATTCAATAAACAGAAACATAACTCTTGCAGCGCACATGAACAGATGCGCAATATTAGCTCACACATAAAATAGTACCCTTGTGAATTAGCCTGTGTTGCTAACATACATTCATAAATCCTGTATAACATTGTCCCGTATCTACAGGACATCAGACTTACTTATTGATGCACGCACACAGTAGTGTCGACAAACTTAATCCAATGAGGGGAGAAAGGAAAGTGTGATAGCGTTCCACGTTAACGCTTTTTTCGTGATGTCGGCCAGCCATCACGATGGACGATGATATCGTCCATCAGCACAACCCTATCCTTTACCTGTTTCTAGTCTTTATGCTAAACTAACTTCCTGGCTCTTCAGCCTCATGTTGAATAAACAGAGTGCTGTTGATCATCTCATCAAACTCTCATCAAATATAAGAATAAGCAAACATTCCCAAAATGTGGAACGTTATCTTTAAAATTAGGGAAAGATTGATGTTATGGTAAATACAATATATATAGGGTGTGTTTAAGATATGTTTAAGGTTAGGCAACTAAAACACTTGTTTAAGTTAACAGACATAAAAGCCTCTGGCATTAAAGTCAGAAGTGCTATACACGACCGTTCACCTCCACCATTTCCACACATTTCCTGCAACATGGGACACATTAAATCTCACACTGGCACTGAACGTTAACATAGTTGTGAGCACTTGGTTCTTATGAAAGTATTCAAACGCAAGGCATCCTGAAACTAAGGAATATAAGGTTGCTTAAGGGGGATTTCCATGTTGATTTGCTGTTGAGTAGATCTGGCAACAGGCCAGTACAGCAAAGAGATTAATGAACAGAAATTGTTTACTTTCTTAGAAATCCTCCAAAAGCACTTCTGTTTTACCTTTTTATTTTCACATATTTAGCTATTTCAGATGTTTTGGCAGTCAAAAAGCTAAAATATTTCTGTCTGTGTTCCTGCCTTCATGCCTGTCTGCCCGGATTCTCTTAACCTGTTAAGTTTTTTTATTTATTTTCTCTCTCCTTTCTCTTTTTCTTTTACTCCCCCTCTCACCTTGGCAGAGTTAACTGGGTTGATGAGAAATGGCTGCTGTGCTTTTAGTCTCTAGACTATAAATATGAGCAAACAAACTCGCATAAATATTTGAAGGGGGCAATAACTGTTCCAGTCTACTCACATGAATACACACAAACAAAAAACAAACGCACACACTACTGTCACACAAAATAAACTCACAAGAAGTTTTCACACAGACACACAGATGGATACATAGTCTCTAACCCTCAAATAAACAGACACAATACATTACAAATTATCATTTCTCAACACACCAACAAGTTAATTCATGAGCTTTCCTACTACCTGTCCCTGCTGCAGTGAGTAGAGTTATACGTACATCATAACACGTAGGTTAACAACCTGCAACATTATTTGCAGGTGAAGGAGGGCTGGACAAAGAAAGGAGGATATAGGGAAGAAGATGTATTAATGAGCCAACTCCTCCACCTCTCCATCACCTTGGCAATAAACCCACAAGCTTCAGCCAATGCTGGCAGCATCTATTATTCTGTCTGGGTTTTATTTCACAATGGCAGTCTGTGCTCTACTGTTGTTGGCTGTCTTTGGTGAGGATTTTTAACATCGTGACCCATCAAAGCTTTCTCTTTAAGGTTGGGTTACTCTGGAAAAAAAACCCCAAAACTTTATGTTTATTAAAGTCCTTAATCACCTCCTTTTAGATGAAAGGCCATAATTACGCTATATTTACAGTGTCAAGGCCATACACGGCTGCCTTCACCCACTCTTTGTAAACTCCCAGTGTCGATGATGGTCAATCAATATTGTGAATTTTGGTTAACAAAGAGCAATGGTGAGTTAAAACATGCTGATCAGGCAAATAACAGACATTTAAAGTAAAAGTGTGTTTTCTCCTCGTGTTCATGTAATCTGAATATTTCTCAGCCATGTTTAGTGGGCTATTTTAAGTGTTCAGTTTGAAATGATCGTATAATTTCCGACAGCAGTTGAACACAGCACTGGAGAAGCTGACTTTGCAGTTAGCTAAGGTTAGCTAGTAATATTAGCAGTCCTCGCGGTCCCTCCGCATCGCCCCGCCGCGACACCACTTCGCCGGGAGGAGAGCGGACAGCAGCTCCGGTCTTGCGCTGGCTGGGTTTAAGTTGCTGCGGCCGCTGCTGAAGGTCCACAGCATGTGTGGACTCTTTGTGCTGAGTCCCGACGGTCGTTTGTTGATGTTAGTGAACATTTCTAGGCTAACGTTACCTGCTAGACTGTTCTGGACTGACCGTGGAGAGTAAAATATATATGTCGAGGAAACAGTAACTGTATTATGTGCATTAACTGCTGTAAATTGTGTTCATACACAAAAAAAAAATTCCCATATTCCTTTTTGCATATTCACATTCCTTTTATATATTTCATCATTAGTCACTTACTGTAATACCCACATTTTAGGATCCTACTGGCCTGTGGGTAGACGCTCTTCCTGAGCCTCTGAATGCTGGCCTGGTGTATCTGGTTACGGTCTGTGACGACCACAATCTTGGTTTAAAAGAAACCAACGTTCACCGTCTCCCGTCTTTAAAGCCCATGTTGCAAGGTTTATTTCCTAATGAATTTGTGCAATTTGCTTGTTGGTAATAAACATTTAAACTGTTACCCAACAACATCAAATACAATGGATATCACAAAACGGAATAAAATATGAAAAAGTAGTACTATTTTACAGCGGTTTGCAATGATTCTCTTTTCCCCCACAATGCATTGCACTACGTCACGTTGGGGAGACGACAGATGAAAGCCCCGTCTCTGTTCACTGTCTATGGGCTCGGTCTGTGCCACTAGTGTTGCAAAATATGGCTTTTGGTCTCGACCGAGTCCTTGTGTCTTTATTATGTGTATAATAATATTGGAGGGAAAGTGAAACACAGCTTGGACGGGGATACTGTTCGGCTTTTCACAGTTTAGACAGCTAGCTACGCCGACGTTTGCTAACGTTAGTGCAACTGCGTTAGCCTAGACTGCTAGCTAGGTAAATATTACGACTGCCTTCGGAGTTTCCTATATCTGCGTCCACATTGTCAACATAAGACATGTTGCGTTAGTGCTCCTTTTGTACCATAATTTTATTGAATGAAATGTTAAGCTTTGCTTCTACGAGATGGGTGGGTTTTTGTTAGCTACATACAAAGCTAACTGGCTATAGTTAGCCTGTATGCTAGCGGAATTAGCTAACGTTGCGTAACCAGCCAGCAACTTCGGCAATCGGCAGTAGTTTCGGTAAGCAAACCACGACAGTATTGTCGCCCACAATCAACCTCTGCTGCTAAAAGCAGTCAATCTGCAGTGATGTTTGAAATAGAGACGCTTGTGGATGTGTTAGCTGTCGTGGTTAGCTCGCCGGAACTACTGCCGAAGCTGCTGGCTGGCTAC
This sequence comes from Sander lucioperca, assembly GCF_008315115.2. Classification (NCBI taxonomy): domain Eukaryota; kingdom Metazoa; phylum Chordata; class Actinopteri; order Perciformes; family Percidae; genus Sander; species Sander lucioperca. The sequence goes on from NC_050183.1 coordinate 3,875,729, forward strand.
GCAACGTTAGCTAATTCCGCTAGCACAGGCTAACTATAGCCAGTTAACTTTGTGTGTAACGTAGTTAACAAAAACCCACCCATCTCGTAGGAGCGAAGCTTAACATTTCATTCAATACAATTATGGTACAAAAAGAGCACTAACGCCACATGTCTTATGTTGACAACGTGGACGCAGATATAGGAAACAACGAAGGCTGTCGTAATAAAAAGTAAACGTCGGCGTAGCTTTAGCTAGCTGTCTAAACTTGTGAAAAGCCAAACAGCATCCCCATCCAAGTAATAAATAAACACTAGGCAAATATGTTGTTACTGGAGCTAGTAGGGTCCATCAAAACGTGAGATATCTAATCGAAAATGTGTTTACAACGTCGGGGGATTTCACAGGTGGGACTGACTGGCAAGTTAGCCTATAGCTAGCATGATGCCTTCTATTTCTAGATCTAGCTAGATTACCAGTACTTATCTGAACTAACGACATGATCACTGTCACTAAATATAAAGAAAACATTGACTTTCACTCGGTGCTATTCACTGACAGTAAAAACACCTCTTCCTCATCCCAGTCAGTCACCATAGTTCTAGTACTAGGCTGAGGCACGTCTCCTCAACGTGACGTCATCACCGAATTGCGTTAAAAACCCCACTAAATGACTAAAACGGTAAAAACTGGCCTTTAACACTATTTGGTGACATTTTTAACAATAATATACATATGTTGAGTGCTTTATGTACCCATTAATCAACAGTGGTGGTTAACCTGCAACATGGGCTTTAAGTCAGACAAATTGTCTGCGTTTTGTTGACCCATTCACCCCGAGCTGCTCCCTCTGAGGACTTCAAACAAAACAACAGGACAAGACTCACTTATCTTTATGCACTTGTTATGCAACCGACCTGCATGAGTTATGTCATGCATGCAAGGCAATACTTCTTTTAGAAGAACACAGGATTTAAGAAAGGCTCTGAAGAAGGCTCAGTTTCCTCTTGGTAGAAGAGACACTTTATATTTTTGGCTCTGAGAGTCGACAGAGAGGATGAATGAGATGGGGGTGCAGGGGCCGAGCCGTGACCCTGGACCTGCTGCGTCTGCTCCTGTGTGATATGAGCTGTCCAAGGATTACGGCTGCTCAGAACCTGGGGCCCTCAGAGATTAGGCCTGCTGTGTATTAACTCTGATAGAGTTACCAGACAAGAGCAACTGGGCTGAAGCAGCTCTCACAAGACTCCACCAGAAAACATGTATATTAGGGTTTTTGGCCACTCGCCTGCTACATCACAGCCCAAAAAACAAAACATCTCGGGGGCACTACCCTTGTTGATGTTGGGAGTTACATAATCCCAATTGAATTTAGCTGGCTGTCGTTGATAAATGCCCACTTTATCTGCTGAGTGAAAGCCTGGCACTTCTAATGCTCCTTTCATTATGAATGACCCTATTAGGAATGGGGCTTATACCATGCTGTGTGTCTGTGTGCTTGCTTTGCTGTCCCTGTGAAAACAAGCTGGAGGTTTAGACCTAAGGAGTGGTGACATTTTTACCAAGAGAGCTCATTTTGGCTAGTCCACAGGGCTTCTATGGCTTCTAGTTTACAATTCAGGACATGCATCAATTAGAGTTAAAGGTTTATTTTAGGATAAGAGTAAAGGTTGAGCTTAGTTGAGTTAGTTTAGGGTCAGGACTTCAGGCTAAAATTAGAGGTAGGGAGAATAGTTCCCCTGGAATGCCTTAAAGACAAACATTTACATTCACTACATTGTCATGTTTTCAAATGTATCAAAACAAAAATAATTAAGCAATAAACATCAAAATAAACATATTAAAAACCCTGTTGACTACCATATAATGCTGCAGCCTAGATTAATAACAGCTCTGTTAGAGATTAGTCAAGATAAAAAGAGCTCAAAAAGAGCTCAAAAAATGGCCCTCAACACAAACTTAAAAAACTATATTCAAACTAGAGATGCCCCAATCATGTTTTAAGCATCCAATACCGATTTTCGATCATCAATGAGCAATATCTACCGATAGACGGCAGATGCCGATTACTTTTGTGTTGTTTAGTTTAGTTATAGCCACTGATATAGCTGTGTAAAGTATTGGCCAGTTTACCTGTTTGTAGTGTATTAGGATCTCAGCCAGGTGGCAGTGTAACCGGCTATATAATGGTATGTCACTCTTTAGTAGACCTATTAATAAGAATCACAAGTCAGTCTTGTTTCATACCCATTTCCTACCGCATATATGCGAGTTTTTGAACTGGAACATCTGCTAATGATAGACTCCTTTCCCATTGCAAGTAGATGAGTATGCGTTTGTTTTTTTCTTCTGGTGCGTCACATTCAAAGTCAAGAACACGCCGGAAAACAGGTGTTGTTAACTTTACCTGCTACAGCTTACAGTGCACAAAACAACAAACTCTGTTGTACCATTCTTATTATACATCCATGTGCTGTATTCACTTGATATCTTCGCTACTAAACGTAAATTCTCCTCTGCTCCGACCTCTCGTTCTGCAGCCACTGACAAGCAAAGAAAACTAGGCTATATATTCCTGGATTTCAAAACTGACCATAATGGCAGCTCGTTTGGAATACGATTTCTTATTTTACAAAAATAGTTCACCGAAATGTGTTTCTGAAAACATTTTGTGCGAGAAATATGCTATGCAGTTGCTGAATTTGTCTTCAATACAGATCGACAACGGTCAGTTTGAAAGATTTCCGTGAGTTTTTGAGAGGCAGAAGCCCAGCTTCTCCAAAGTCCCCGCGACGCTACCAGACTACATTGCATGGCTGCTACCATAGAAATGAATGGGAAGCGTGGAAATGACGGGCGGGTGGTCTCTATGGCGTTTAAGTGAGCATCATGCGGCGATAACGGTTAAGAATAGCCACCAAAACGACTAGTTATTGCTTGTGTTACTATCTGGCGTTTGTGTGTCGCCTTTTTTAGCATAAACCCGCCATGCTCTGCTGGGTGAAGACTCAACTATTGTTTTGTTTGTTTGCACGTGCCTGCGCCTGAGTGCCCACATGGGACTTCACTTCACATGAACAGGCAATCCGGCACAGGCATGCAGTTGTTGCTCTTGGCAGAGCGTATGTGTGTGGAGTAGTTCATCGACGGCTAGAAGAGATTAATGCCGAGCAACCGATCACGCGTTTTTAGTAAATATCGACCGATAATGATTGGCGGTCGACCAATCGGGGCATTCCTAATTCAAACTGTACAGTGAAAGCTAGCTTGGCTTATGGCTTTTTGTGGAGAGAGGAGGCCACAGTAGTCCTACACTGGAAAGTCTCATTCGAGGAAAAACTGACAAATGCCAGCAAAGAAACTTTTAAAGGGACACGCCGACTTATTGGGACTTTAGCTTAGTCACTGTATCCCCCAGAGTTAGATAAGTCCATACATACCCATCTCATCTCCGTGCGTATCGTAACTCTGTCTGATGCCCCCACTGCTAGCCTCGCTTAGCACAGATGCTGGAGGTAACCGGCTCCATCTAGCCTACTGCTCCCAATAAGGGACAAAATAACGCCAACATTTTCCTATTTACATGTTGTGATTTGTATAGTCACAGCGTGTACAAATAACAAGGTCACATGAGACACAGACATTTTCTAACCGTATACATACTTGGAACTAATTCTCAGAAGGCGAAGCACTGCTACTTCTGTTACTTGGGCGGAGTAATTACTCCAACTCCGAAGTCCAAGCGAACTCCAAGCGAACTTTCTGCTCCTCACCACGGGGCTTCTCAGGTGCTGCGAGCAAATCACTCTGCCCAAGTAGCAGAAGTTGCAGTGCTTCGCCTTCTGAGAATTAGTTCCCAGTTTATATACGGTTAGAAGATGTCTGTGTCTCATGTGACCTTGTTATTTGTCCATGCTGTGACTATACAAATCACAACATGTAAATAGGAAAATGTTGGCGTTATTTTGTGACTTATTGGGAGCAGTAGGCTAGATGGAGCCGGTTACCTCCAGCATCTGTGCTAAGCGAGGCTAGCGGTGGGGGTGTCAGACAGAGTTACGACATGCAGGAGATGAGAAGGGTATGTATGGACTTCTTTAACTCTGGTCCCAATAAGTCGGCGTGTTCCTTTAAAGTGACTCAGAGAGGTAAATGAAAAACAGAATCAATGCATGATGCACGCAGCATGTTTTTGTTGTCATTGAAAGCCTAAAAAGTTTTCAAAAATGTTACTTTTGAACAGAACGAAAGAAAAACAGTCAACCAATTACCAAACAACCACACTTAATTGTTATTACATTTTTAATTTAAGTTCAATATTTACCATTCATGCATTTCAGTTTCTTTTACTATATGCACAGGTTCTACTTTTTAACAAATACAGAGACAGAGAAAGAGAGACACACATACACACACACACACACACACACACACACTTCTGTCCTGGTTATCAGGATCTCACCCCGCTGTTAGAGTGGTGAAGCCAAGTTTCCTCTAGCAGTACATAGCAGGGTGGGTGACCCCAACAACAGGAGGTGCCAGCCTCTCCAAAATATTTTGCATCAGTTGACACATGGCTCAAATGCAGTTGCAGCAAAGTCTACCCATCCTCCGAAAAACAACAAATATACACTGTATATATCCAGAGGAATCATGGCTGAAAGCCTGCATCAGCCAGAATACAAATGTACCACCATAGATCGCTATCATCTCCCAGTGGTCAAAACACTATTATTTATGTAATGAACAGCTAATACAGTAATAGTAAACATATACCACAGCTTACCACAGTGAAGCACCTTCTCTATGACTACATCTTTTCTGTAGTCGGACCACAATACAGATCTGCAAGATTTAGTATTTGTCTTTTGAACTATTTTGCTGGGGATCTTTGAGAGACCTGTTTGAGTGTTTTCTAGTTTTGCTTTTTAGCCGCACACTAACACAACAGTTTGTTGTGGTGTTGAATAAATGAAAAATAAACAACTAATTTCACAGCATATTTGTAAAATCTCTGTCTCCTAGAACACACATACTACTTGTATTTTACCACCAGAGACTTAATAGTGCTTTAATTGCTGCTGTCTTTTTTGAAATCCAACCATCACTTACCTCTCTCACTTTCATTGTCTCTTGGGTTATATAACTTTATCATCCCACTTCCCTACTTTCAAAGCCACTGTGGCTGGTGGATGCCCAATTTTACCAGCCACTTATATTTTTTACCAGCCACTATTTCCGGAATTCAAATTTATGAAAGAAAGTGCAAATTAAACATGTAGGCCTACAATTACAATGAACAACAAAAATATGAACTCATCTCTCAGTAACATAGCATTAAACAGTACCTCCATGATTTCGCAGCATTTTTTTGAGATTGTTGCAGCCCAAAATGCCTGATTTTGCGGGAGCTAAAACATTGCGATAAAAGTTGCAATGTCTTTTATATTTTTGTTGCAATGAAGTTGCGAGAGACAGTGAAAGTTGCTTTTTTGTATAGATCTTTAAAAATAAAAAGGAAACTTATTTTGGGGAGAATAAAATTACTCTGGGCTGAGTTTTCCTAGTAACCTTTCCAAAAAGGCAAAAAGGCTCAGGATGCTGCAAATGTTGGTATAATATGAAAATGGCTGGTGGATTTAAGACAAAAAAATAATAATTTATTGAATGAATCAAATTTGAACATTTCTGTCAGTGGCTTCTTGATCTTTACATTGCTAATTTCCTATTCTGGGACATACATTCATACGGTTTTATAAAGTACTTATTGGACTTTAACTTATCATTGCACTTACAATAACGACCGTAGCTGTCCTCAATTTAGGTCATCGTGTACATCTCATCTCTAGTTTTTTTCTGCATCCACCGTGTGTGTGTGTGTGTGTGTGTGTGTGTGTGTGTGTGTGTGTGTGTGTGTGTGTGGGTGGGTGTGGAAGTGAGCAGCAGAGAGCCGACAGGATTAAAACAGCAGCAGCTTTCAGGGACTGAAAAATTGTTGATGTTTAATACAGGCTGGCAGGACGGTCTGAAATGTTTTGCATGGTCTTTCGCTGTACGTTTTGTCAATGCGCCAGTTGTTCGAAAAGTAGTCTGCCTTCTGTTTTTCTTTACTTTGCCCTCAACAGTTTGTACATTCATAGCTAATGCTATTAATTGCTAGCTAATAAGTTAGAAGGGATACAGCTGATGTTAGAAGGGATACGGCTACAGCTATGGTTGATGTTAGAAGGGATACAGCTACAGCTATAGTTGATGTTAGAAGGGATACAGCTATGGTTGATGTTAGAAGGGATACAGCTACAGCTATGGTTGATGTTAGAAGGGATACAGCTACAGCTATGGTTGATGTTAGAAGGGATACAGCTATGGTTGATGTTAGAAGGGATACAGTTATAGTTGATGTGAGAAGGGATACAGCTACAGCTAGCACACCCCGGTCTGTCTGCCTCACACCCCCCCATGTTAGATGGGATACAGGAGTCTCAATTTATTGAATCATGAGTTTGACAACTATTCCTACCCTGAAGTTTCAAAAGTGGGCCTGTTAATATTCACATTTCACATTTTCACAACTAGGAAGGAATTAGGAATTGTTGTTTATTTAATATTTCTAATATATATTTTCTGTGCACTTCTTACACCCATTTCTCTGCCATATGCAGTTGGTTCTCAATGTGAACTCACCGCTAAGCTGTTGAGCATCTATTTCACTGCGTGACATGATAATGTTTCTATTAGCACGTAGCACAAGACAGTGCAGCAGATCATCTTTCATGAGCTTTCATGGTCATCTGGTGCTCTTGAGACAAAAGACTGCTCACACCTTACAACTGAGCAAGGATCTGAATGCTAAGTGACAGTGAATAGCTACTATCAAATATTCATCTTCATTTATGGTTGATAGTGTGCAAAATATATCTTATACAGCTGGGCTTATGAAAATGACAGCCTGGCCTTCAATGTCAGTATTTCATTTTGCTTATGTTCAAAAGGCAGTTTTCCTCTGGAACGTCTGTAAAAGGACAGCAGAACCAGGTTCAACACCTATTAGTACAAGAAATTGCCCTATATAGATACAAAGACATTGATCTTCTATCCTTTGTGTTTTCACTTAGTAAGGATGTAAAGTCAGCAAACTGAAGATTTATTTTCCTGCTTATCTCTCTCTCTCGCGCGCGCGCACACACGCCACCTTGCAATGCACAAATACTGCATGCATTGCCTGGTTTTTTCCCTGAAAGCAATAATGTAATATAGCGAGCCTGTTTCATGTCGATCACAAGTTATATCTTCCTTTTTCTCATCTTGGCTGTGCTCTTGGCTTTGGAAACCAGTCCTCTGGAGCAATTCTTACGTATTATAACGTATTATAACACTTGAGGAAATAAGCACAATTCATTCTATTTTTCAGCACCACATCAGTATATGCTTTGTCCATTGCCCTTAGAGTCCCCTTCCTGTCACCTTCCAGCTTGTTTTTCTTATATGTTTTGTGTGTCTGGGTTTATTTTTGAGTAAAGGGGCTAAATTTGGCTTTGCACCTCCTAATCGAATTTTTCTAAACCAGGCGAGAGGGTAGTAGGACCGTCTCGCCTCTCTAGCTGTGACTCACTGTTTTTTTATCCAATTCATTCAGACCTTATCCCTTAGAGACAAATCACAGTAACACACTGTATGCTATGTATATTTACTAGGGGTGGCACGGTTTACAAAACCCACGGTTCGGTTCGTATCACGGTTTTAGGGTCACGGTTTTCGGTTCTGTACGGTTCTTGTTATTTTTTCTTTTAATCTTTAACACTCCAGAAATATACTTCAGCATATGATATATAGCTTAATTATCCACAATTTAGGATACAGTATTACAGTAAAAAATAGTTATATCATGTAATCATGCACAAACTGAATTTTACTTTATTGGGACCATCTGTGAGGAAATCTAGGTGAGATTTTGATACACTGTAAAAACGAAAATGTTGTGAAAACTCAAAATTTCAAGGCAACTTACTGCACTAGATTTTTGAGTTTTGAGGCCAACTCAAACTCCTACCTTTTTGAAAATAGTTCTGCCAATTAATAATGTTTTGTTCAAATAATTAACTTTCATATGTTGTCCCAACTAATAATGTTTTGTTTAAATAATTTATATTTCATACATATAAAAACTTAAAATCTTAAGTTTTACATATGAATAATCCAAAACAAAAAGTCATGCCAACTAATTATCTTTTGTTCAGATAATTAACTTATTAAAATAAGATAATTAAAACTAAGTTTTGAGTTCTAAAGAAAACCCCTGTGCGAAATAAGGGCCCCTCTAAAGCTGCTGATCTTGCATCACTTGACATAAAGGGCCACTAGTGAAGTGCTACGCCACACATTATCGGCTGAAGGAAGTCTATTACTGCTCAAAGTCTAATGCTGCAATACTCCAGCTCTTCTTATTAAACGTAACAGTCACGTTACTCATGGTTACAAATGTAAACCAGCACAACAATGACAATTACCAGGCAATACAACACTACATTCTAAGCAGACATGTTTAATAAACGGAATTCATAAAGTTACATTTGTATTTTGAACAAACTGCAAACTTTTCAGCAAATTTTAACACAACTCTATTTACCGCCTTGCATCATGGGAATTGACCAGCCAATGAACCCGTTGCACCTGACTGCAGTACGCAAATCGGGATTGGGCTAAATGTGGGCAGAGCTAAACGTTTGACTTTTGAAAAGTACTTTCCATTTCAATTTGAGAAGAGTGAAATGCCAAATTCACAATTCACAAGCCGTTGACAGGTACTCCATCTGCCGGTGGCACTAGTGCTTTCTTGTTCGCCACAACACGTGTTATATTTTAGTTGAAATTTGAATAGGCTACATCACTTATCTGCGGTGTATAATTAATTTATTGTGTCCATGCTTTAACTTTGCTGTTGCAACACACACACACGCTTTTTTTTCAACTGATAACTTACATACCCAAGTTCAATCAACACATACATATCTGACAAAAAAATTTAAATAGTCGACCCAATGAATAAATGCAAGTTTAACTTTCAAAAACTCATAAAGTTGAGTTCAAAATCCACAACTTGTATAAGCTTGTTCAGTTAAAAATAAGAAATAAGTGGACATAACTAAATGGGTCTGTAATGTTTTACAGTGCATAAACTAAGAATTCAAAAAAAGAAATTTGTGCCAACTAATTATTATTATTGAACAAACAGTTATAAAAACGTTACTTGTAAGATTCTCAACCTGAATTTAAGTGCTTCAGCTTTATCTTAAGTGCTTCAACTGGCTTACTTACTCTGCCTCAACTGCAACATGTTATTCCACTTTTAAAACACAATTCACAAGAAACATTGGCAAGACAATGGTCTCTTCCAACACAACTGTACTTTTCTTTGAGGGATCACAAAACAGGCCTACACCTCAAAAGATGCTGACAATAACAGTGCAAACGTGGGCAATTCTAAAACCAAGTTTTTGAAATGTTTCTAAGGGTGATTAGGCCAGCCATAATGTAAAATCAAAAAGACCAGCTAACAACTTAGAGTAAGAGCTTGGTTTTGAAGCTCCTGACACGCTGTGAGCAACTGGCAGAAAGTTCCATGAAGATGTGCTGAATAGCTTCAAAAGTGTACTTGAGTTCTTTTGGAAACTCCATGTTCAAGGCATAGAGCAGGCCGAAAAGGTAGGCAACTGAAAACCCCTGCAGAACTGCCCAGGAAACCCTGTTTTAGCGTGGAGCATGCGCAGAGTAATTGACCTGGCCTCAATTTGAGTCTAACTACAATTTCAAAGTGGCGCCACCATACATTTTGAATTGAGACCAACTTATCACAATAAACTTAATAGAGTGAGTAACTACTTTAACAAAGTTTACAATGCCTTTATGTATTTTTTGTTCTGTTTAATTGAAAATCAAAGTAAGATGAGCAATTTCAAGTTCTCGTTTTTACAGTGTACATACACATCGATGATTTCAACATGCTTTTCATTTATATGGCAAAAAAAGGAGAATGTGTATTGCCATCTACAGGAACTTATGTGCCTTTTTAGCACACAGATTGAAATATTACAGAATATCAATCGAAATAACTTGCATTTATCAAACTGCCAACTTCAGTGAAGCTCTTACAAAAATTGTATCCTTTAGAAGAAAAAGAGATGAATTCTTAAAGCTCCGTCTTTTGAATAAGTCAGAATACGTTAAACATAATTGCCTATAATGAGGCTATAACAATAGCAAAGGCCATAAACATAAAGTGAAGCATAAGTTCAACCAGCTCAACACAAAAACAGTATCAACAATGCTTCTATTCCCTGAGAGTGAGGATACATGTTTTTCACTTGAAATTAAAGTGCAGTATTTGGAAAGATATGGCTGGAGTTCTTATCTAAACTTAAAGTGCCACTGTAATATTTTAAATATTAAAAACAAAAATGCTGGCTATCAATATAAAATGTTGCATAAAAATAAACACACGGGACTTCCGATTTTGGATGCGAATGGAGTAGATGCGTCAACCTTGTGCTCCCTGTACAAATCTTCTATTTTATCAGTTTATAATCCTCTACCGGTTTATTTCTTCCGAATGTAATGAGATAACAAGTTTAATATACACGGAAGCAGAAAATGGCATCCAAATCAACCAAGCATGCGAAGAAAGACACAAGTAAAGACGACGCGACCGCAGCTCATGGCGAGGTTAGCATGTCAGCCTTGACTAGCTTATTGGAGGAACACAGAGCTGCTCTCTCTTCCAATTTCAAAACCGCTTTGACATCTTTAGCAAAACTTGACCTCGTCCAGGCTGCGGTGTCGGACCATGGACCACGAATAACGTCATTGGAATCCAACGCAGATGACCTCAGCGAGCAAATTCACTCTCTGGAAGCGGCGTGCGCCGATCTGACTGAGAACTACGCTAAACTCAAGGCCAAAACAGCAGACCTGGAGGGCCGCAGTCGGCGTAATAATATCAGGATCATTGGCTTACCGGAGTCTGTTGAGGGTCCTCGGCCCACAGTGTTCTTTTCTGAGATGCTGTCGGAAATTATGGGCGAGCAGATTTTGCCGTCTCCTCCTGAACTTCACAGAGCTCATCGGGCTCTGATCGCTAAGATGAAACAGGGAGGAAGGCCGAGAGCGGTAATAGTCAGAAGTTCAGAAAATTACATTCCTTTACTGTAATGCAGCCTGTAAAACCAGGAAAAGACAACACTTATGCCATATTACGATATCCAAAATCTAAGACCATAGACTTGTATCACGATATCATTATAATATTTATATATTGCCCATCCCTAATTCAAATTGAAAACTCAAGTTCTTTGAAAACATAATATATTCAAAACACATATTCTCTTGTTTTCAAATGGTTTATTTTTCATTTTTGACAATGTGTGACTCACAGAGAAGAGGCGTCACCATTGTTTTTGTCTGTGTCTCCTCAGCATATTTAGAAGTGCCATTAATGCACATCAGGCTTTAACCTGTCTGTACAGCTGACGTGTATTCTACAATTACAGTCCAGTGTGAGCAGGGCAACAAAATCTGATCACAAGTTGTCACTGGAGACACATTTGAGACAAAACCTGCTCCCAGTTGTGAAATGTAATCTGTCCCGGCTGAATGGAGGTACAATTTAAACCCTCTGAAAACGAGATGCTGGGTCTCAGCAGGGCATTTTCTTGTGTTCTTCTTTTAACGGTAACACTATTGATTTACTCTTACCTTTGGCTATCACTTAGTTGTGGTTTTGTTCAAATCCTCCCATTCAACCATTTTGGTGGGACTGTCCAAGGTTACCTTGTAGGGTGAGGGCATTTTGAAAGAGACAACGCTTCAGTTTGTTGATGCATTTCACAATGTTAGTTTGCATAATATGATGTGATGACTTATGGGGTATTTTAATTTGTCATGTGCTGGTGGTTTATGCTTTTTATTATCTATAGATATTTCTTCTTTTTATAAATACGGTTGTTTTTTTCTTCAGTACACCTTACAACCTTGCAAAGCTTGCTATCCTGTGTTACTATGTCTACAATGACGCAGCTAAAACAAAAGAAGTGCAAAATGAGAGTGGGCTACTCGACTGATGATTTGAATCCTTGACATTTAGGGGCAGCCCTACTTTTTATGTAAGTCGCAACTTAAAGTGATGTAATCACTTTTATAAGACTAACTAATAATGATGCTGATGCTGCAGAAAACAGTCATTTGCACCAGATCAAAAAAGCTGGTCATGGTCTTGAACATGTAATGTCAGTGCTAGTCTCAATCAACAGAAGTACATTTCATTGTATGTGACATTTTCTTTTGTGGGGTGCAAATGTTCCACCAAAAGAAGTTACCTCCCGAGACTAATTTGGTTTAAAGAAATTCAAAAAAGCCCAGAGCATTTATTTTCTTCTATCCTAGAATGTAAGTGTGTTGTAGCCAGACCTTACTCCACAACACTGTGGAGATACAGAAGGTCTGGCAATGCGAGACTGTCAGTGCCCACTGTCCCAAATGTTACAGGAACATATACGATAAAGACAATGAGAGACTGTACTGGTATAGCATAGTATACATACATGCACACACACACATACACACACACACACACACACACACACAGCCATTTAGCTTGCTGTAATCCTAAGACTTTGTCTCTGAGCCGTTACAGAGATGGAGGCTTGAGTAACATAAGCACAAAGCCAGCTCTGTGTGAGGGTTAGCCAGGTCCTTATGGGGTTGTAGATGTAATTTCCCAGATCAAAGTTCATGATACAGCTGTGTAACATGAAGATGTTGTGAGACAGCATTGATAGAGGGAATACAATGGTCTCATTTAGGGAGCTGGACGATGCCAGAGTTGGCTGCTCTCTGGACATAGAGAGAAACAGGGCTAGCCACATGCAAGCTACAGCTACTGCACATGGTGGAGATGAAATGGAGAGCAGCAGAGTCAGAGAGATACCGGTTATGTGTTGTCTCTATGACTTGGTGCTTGCTTTGTGTTTTTTGTGTGTTTTTGACTTGAGATTCAGTTGAGCTAAACCAATTATTGTCCGGTCAAGCAGAGTTTAGTTTAGAAGCTGGGTCCAGCCTCTATCGCTCCAGAAGAGAAACAAAAATCATATCCAAAACTTAACAAAGAAACATGTTTGAAAACCTCAAAACACCCATACAACAAAATAAGAAGAAAGAAAACTACATGTATAACAACTACATTTAATCCAACCTATAATCAAACACTTGTTGCCTGCAGGTGGCACAAATGTCAAATCTGCAGGAACTTTTACTTCCCTTCCCTGTAGATAGCGCATTGTAAGAAGTCATACAGTGTGCAGTATCTGCTGTGTAACCCCTTATTTTCCACCGGGCGCGTCACGGCGTGTCCTGGAAGCGTGTGTAGAGTAGGCTCTCCGCTCCGCTCAAGATACGCGCCAGGTCTATTTCCACACGAGCCGCAGTGCGTTCGGGCAGCAGGGCAGGAAGTGAAACAGCGAGAGCATCCAGTCATTTCACCAAAAGACACCCCCCAATATTGTATACGTTTACAATACCGATGATGAGGGATTCATCTTGGAGGTCACACCACAGATCATTTTCATAAGGACAATGTCAGAAAAGAGAAGGCATGGAGTTTAATTGCAGGAGTGCTTAGAGTGGATGAGAGATACTAGCTGACTACTGATAGATACGGGTGATTGTTCTTTCAAGTACTTGTAATAAAATCTGCGAATCGGGCAAGCAAGACGCTCCGCTTCGGTGTAGTATGGCGTGTGGCGGTCCTGCGGGGGACAGAACGAAACCGTGGCGCAGCCGGAATGCAGCAAAGACGCGCCCGGTGGAAATTCCAGGTAACTGCAGGTTTGAACTGCTGCTGTTGATACTTTTCTTGCCTGTAGGTGGCAGTTGTAGGTTGAAGATATTGACTGGGCCTGGTTTCAAGAGGTTTAAAGTGCCCATATTATGAAAAAATCACTTTTTCTGGGATTTGGGGTGTTATGTTGTGTCTCTGGTGCTTCCACACACATACAAACTTTGAAAAAAATCCACCCATGCTGTTTAGAGTGAGATACGGTTTCTGAATGTGTCCTGCCTTCAGTCTCTGGGTGAGCTGTTCAAAATCGGCACGGCTTGTGACGTCACAAGCCAAAACGAGCAGGCTAACCGCAACCATTAGCTCGTAGCGTTAGCATGCTAATGCTAACGCTAGCATGCTACCTCGTTCTCAGTAGCAAAGCACTGCTACAACACACACAAGTTCACCATAATCTACAAAAGAACTACTTACATGTGCGCCCTCATTTAGAAGTCTCCCAGCTAATCCTGCCTTGTAACTGACCAAAGTTGTAGAAACAGCCTTTTTTACTGTCTATGGAGCTAGCTAGCTGACATGAGCTACATCTGAGCTACTGGGCATGTGCAGTGCAATCAAAGATAGTACAGAAGAAGAAGAAGAAAAGAGGTCTCACTCTGTAGCTAAAACAGAGACCAGCTGAAAAGAGGATCTGCAGCAGTGAGAGAGAGCGGTGCAGTACAACAAAAATATGGTGTTTTTTGAAAATTAAACCATGTAAACCTATTGTGGTACAACCTTAAAATACAATTATGAACCTGAAAATGAGCAGAATATGGCTGCTTTAAAATAATAACACTGTGTGTCTTTCCTATAATAAGTGTTTATATATGACACCCAAAGGAAATTTGTAGCTTGTTGATTGGAAGTGTTTTATGAGTGAAAATGGTATTCTGTTAAAAAGAAAAAGTCAGAGCAACAATGGGGAGATTTACGATTTAGACCAGGTAATACACTTTTTGTCCTCGGTACTGAATGATAAAATACGTAATTTGTAGTGGCCCTCCAAAATGACACATAAGCCTCTATGATCATTTAACTGTTTCTTCGGAAATCATTATTCACTGTTATAGAAATGTTCTGTCCATTTGGTGTTCATTATCTGATTTGACACCTCCGTGGTTAAAGTTTGGTTAGGTTTAGGCACAAAGACCTTGGTTACTGTTAGGGAAACATAGTGGTTTTGGTTCAAATAACTTCATTAAGTTTAGGGACCCTACACTGTCATAGTTAAAATAAAACGATTCAGTTAAAAGCAGCTCTTTGGCTCTAATCTTTGGCCTTTAATAAACACCATGCTTGTATGTGTAACAGTGGATAGAAAACAAAACAAAACAGAATAGACAAAGAGCTCACAAATATACAGCTCCATTACAAGTTTTGGACAGAACTAAAGTCTATTATGTAAAGCCAGTCCTCTGTAATGAGGCTGTGTTCAGGACTTTGTAGAGCATGAATAATGTGTTTGCGTGAACGTAACCAACTTACCAAGTTCACTTGCATAACAAGGACTGTTGGGCTTTCATATGTGTACTTAGCCAAACACTTTTAGGGATTTTACTGAGTTTATTTGATCTTTGTTTTTTGCCAGAAGGCCTTTAGGAGCTTTATTTGATACACGCCATGTAGCAATCAGGGTCAGCTGGGTGTAAATCTGTAGAAGCACCAGTGCATCTGATGGTAATTTCAAGACTGACATAACAGAAGGCTGAAGAGATCAGTTACATACTACTGGTTCATTATTTGTGGTTTTTAGCACAGGTTGAGAGAGAGAGAGAGAGAGAGAGAGAGAGCAGGAGATCCAGAGAGAGAGAGAGAGAGTGAGAGTGAGAGAGAGCGAGAGAGAGAGAGAGAGAGAGAGAGAGAGAGAGAGAGAGCAGCCATGGCTCAATATATGAGCCATGGACAGCCAAGCTGGTTCCTTTCACTACATCACACCCCACAGTCCTATTAAGCAGAACCAACTTAATGAAATAGAGGTTCAGGATCTGAGTTCCTATCACTCAGAATGAGGTCACTCTGAACTCATAAAAAATGAAAACTCATAAAACCGATAAGTCACTTTCTCATTATTTGTGGTGAGAGTCAGGGCTGCCTCGCCTCCTCTGGGGTTCTGCTGTATTTAAAGACTATTGATCCCGGCACTCTAATGCAATCTGACTCCCCCTCCACCACTTAATTACGCTGGGGTTTTAGCAGACGTGGGGGACTCGAGTCACATGACTTGACTCGAGTTAGACTCGAGTCGACTTTGACTTGATATTCATGACTTGAGACTTGACTTAGACTTGAGTCAAATGACTTGAAATGACTTGATTTTCTGTTTAATAAATATATATTTTTCCCCTCTGATATTGAGGAGGAGTTAACTTTACGATTTTAGTGCTATTGCATGCGCGGGAACCCGTTGATATGATGACAGGGCACGCGGCGGCAGACCTGCTAGTAACTTAACGTCATGGATCCCTCTGCACCGAAAATAATAAAGTTTGGCTATAAGGATTACATATCTGACTAAGCAAAGAAGAAACGAACTGTCTGCAGTACAACAATTTCCGACGTCAACCACCACCACGTCGAATTTCATCAGACACTTCAAATCAGGAGGATTCGGGTTCCAGTCCCCATATTCAGCTGAACCACTATGGACGTTTGTGATGGACAGAACTCCCTTCAGTTTTGGGCCATGAATAAGCACACCCTCCCCTCTTTGTTCAAGGTGGCAGTAAGAGCGAATAAAACTAAGCACACACATACATACATATTACACACAACACAAACTGCTCTCTCTTTCTCTCTCTCTCTCTCTCTCTCTCTCTCTCTCTCTCTCTCACACACACACAACACACACACACGCACGCACGCAGACGTAAGTATGTGAATAAAGCTCACCAATATTAATAACTTCACTCACTCTCTCCCACACACGCACATATTCACTCACAAATACACTGACACATATTAACATATGCTATCCATTCCATGTGATACATACACTCAGTCAATCTCTCCAAATTACGCGAAAGTGGTGGGATTCAGCTACTCTTAAACTCTTTAAGAGAAGGAAAGGTTAAAGGATGTGTTTCTGTCCCATAAAAGTGAAGCATGTTTGAAGAATATTATTTGACTAGAAACCATTATACTTGAATTGTTTGAATTCATTTCATGATTTGATGTCATGTTTGAGGCATATTGAACAAATATGTGTGTTGATTTATTGTTGGCCTAATATCAGTTTAAGACTGTGCTTTCATCTGTATAAATTTAAACTGTTCAGATGTATGTGGCTTGGACGCAATGCCTTTTGAATATTGAGTATTGTATTGAACATTGTCTTGTGCTTGTTTGAAAATGGAAACTTTTGTATGACTTGACTTGCTTGACCAAAGCTATGACTTGACTTGACTTGCTTGATTGTCACAAAAAATGACTTGGACTTGCTTGAGACTTGAAGGTTAAGACTTGAGACTTACTTGTGACTTGCCCATGTGTGACTTACTCCCATCTCTGGGTTTTAGACTGACTAAATGCCTTCTGATTAAACACTGATGTGATCACGTGCAATAAATGACAACAAATGGGCCAAAACAACAGCCAGAGAACAGCCGTATGAGATAACAAGCAAACCGTATCTGGTGTGTAACCATTTTAGGTATTATTGCTTCATACCGCGCCTGAATACAATTGCCCCCCATCTCCACTCCCCCGCTGCTCAGCTTTCACATTAGTAATGTTGTTCCGTACCCAAGTACCCTTGTGTCATCATCTACGCGACATTTGTTTGTTGTCGCAACAGTGTAGAAAAGCTCGCCAATCGTAAGATTACGGTGACCGATACGGTTCAACACAAACACAAAAGCTACAACACAAACGCAAAAGCTACAACACAAACGCAAAAGCTACAACACAAACGCAAAAGCTACAACACAAATGCAAAAGCTACAACACAAACGCAAAAGCTAAAACACAAATACATAAGCGACAACGGAAGTGAGTGTGGTGTTGACAAACGGAGCCGGCGGATGAGCAGGAGGAAAGTTCTTGTATGTTTGAGAAGTAAGTGAAACATGGTTCCTGGCTAATTATGATTACTGTCGCTATGTGATTGTCACAAATAAGCAATGTTGTTCAATATGTTTTTTATTTTCATATGTATGTACTCTGCCATTTAGGCTACGAAGCTACAGCTATAACGCTAACTAAATGGCGCCCAGCGTCTTTTAACGCGTGAGTGCTACGTTTAAAGTGTTCCCTGGACACAAACCAGTGAGAGCCATTAAAAAGAATTAAATGATTATAAATTATATTTATGTTAATGATCATGATGCTGCAGGCTCAGAATGGGATTAGCTTACTTTTTCGCCCGCAGGATTGCACCTAAATGAAATTATAGGTGTAATACCATTCCAGTTTTCACCAGTAATATTATAGGTTACCTGTGATTAAATATGAAATTAATACTTTTTGCTTACGCATTGACTCAAGCAGCAATTTTTTCCCACATCAATTTTCTCTCTTTTGCAGCAGCCGCTGTGTTGCTTTTTTTAACGAAATACATGTTCACATGTGCACAATCTTAGCTCTGAGTGAACCTACTCAGAGTTGATTGAACCAACTCAAATCAGCTGTTCTGGAACCGAAAACTCAGAGTTTCCCATCTCAGGGTAAATCAACTCAGAGATCAGGGTTAGACTCAGAGTTTGTTAAACCTCATTCCTAAAACGGACCCCTGCTCACGTGCCGGCTCTGTTTGTCAACAACACGCTCACTTCCGTTGTCACTCACTTCCGTTGTCGCTTATGTATTTGTGTTGTAGCTTTTGTATTTGTGTTGAACCGTCTCGGCCACCGTACAAGATCCAAAGCCCATACATTTGAGTCGACCTTCGGATAATGCCTACCATTGTGTGAACTGTGCAGTTCTAAGGATGAGATTGGCCGTGAGATCACTCACAGAGCACAGCATCTATTGCCAGAAGAGACTACAGAAGCCTGTACTACGAATCAAGATCAACATGCCCTGGATTTATTTCAGTTACCCGGCTTCACCTAACCTAACAACCGCGGTCCCGCATAAGCTGTGTCACGACGGTGGTTAACAACTAGTTCAATCAACCCAGGGTTTCCCAATCCAGCGGCACGCACGTTCACATAAAAGAGGCGGTGTTTGCACAGCACAACCAATCGCAAACATCTACCAGAGACGCATATTTTACATAAGAAGAGCAAACTATAATTATACATAAATATGAAGAACACAGACACAGTTCTGCAGGCAAAACGCAATACAGTCACTGCTTCCTAAAACAGGAGGAAAGCTGGCAAAAAATAGCCGACGCTGTAAATGTGTAAATCACAACGCTTATCAATATCACTTCCCCATCAGTCAGGCACTAGATCTGACCATAATTACACTTGTGCTTTCCATAAACTGTCATTGCTGTAGCCTATTATTTCAGTTGCAACCCTGGCAGTGGAAGCAATCGTGAGATCAAATAAAATATATAAAAACACAATTCAAACCGATGTGCACATTGGCAACACACGGCTCAAGATGCCGATAGCCTATATGTAATTCCCTCCCATTAAAATCTACATATTTCATAAAAATACCCAGGGAATGTTAACGGGGTCTAAATGTTTTAACTTTTATGAGCGGTTCCCTCTCTCCCCCTCTCTCCCTCTCTCTGTCTCTCTCTCTCTCCCCCCTTCTCTCTCTCTCTCCGCGCACCGAGCTCCGACTGATCTTCTAAGAACGGTGACGCCATTATCAATCGAGTATTGATTGGTCAGTAGGCGGTGCTTTTACACCAGTTGATCTCTAATCTCCAACTTAACCTGCTCCCGACCAGGTTAGGTGTTCAGCATAAGTTACCACGGCGATTAAACCCGGTACTAAGTGATCAACCCTGGGTTGAACCTGAAGTTACCTCGATAACGCCAAATCTTGCTTCGTAGTACAGGCCTCTGGTAAAGAAGAATCAAGAAGCGAGTGAACAGCAGAAGCAGCTACTGCAGCGTGAGGCGATAGAACAAGATGCCACACAGTTGTATATATCCCAGCTGCGGTTTAAAAGCAATAGATGTTGTGCTCTGTGTGTGATCTCGCGCGGTAGTAGCCAAGAGGAGTTTCCATCAGGCAAGTGTTAAATATACTTCTGGTGTAGTTACAAACTTTCTAATGCCTTGTTTTATAAGTAAAGAAACTATTTGTTTTACTGTAGAAGTTAGATATCATTCCGGGCATTATTAGTGGGGTAATTTACGAGATACAAACGTGGATCCATTAGCGTCTGCACTAAGCTAACCAGCTAATAACGCTAACTCGCCCAACGTTATAACAAGGGAAAAAAGCTTATGTTGTTGTTTGGCTCGAGGTCAAGGTGCAAAGCAGCCTAGGGTGAAATTATTCCGAACCATCATTTTAAGTGCAACAGGCATACCCTTCTAGTTTTCACTCTGCCACGACCTCCTGTAGTTTCTCAGCTAGGCGAGTGCTTGTGTGCTGCTCATATAGGGGCCGCGTCTGTAGAACTGACGCTTTCATTTCCCACTTACTCAATAAAATGAGCAGTCACCGTGAGATAGCTTTCCGTAGCACACAAAGTCCAACCATCAGTCGTTAGTGAAACAGAGGGTGCAACTGACAGCTCGTGCTCCATCAACGTCTGTGTTTGGTTGTATATGGAAGGGACTAGTTAGCCTAATGTGTGGACGGAATGTTACGTTGTAATGAGGTTCGAGTACATACAGCAAATACTTGAAGCCAGGTTCCTCTACAAGTGAATATGGGCGCATTGAAGATGACATGTAAATTCCGATTGCTTCAGTGATTTTTTTGGCCCCATTTGTATTTGTATCTAAAGGCTGGTTAAGCACTGTAGGGAGGAGAAGTTCGACAGTTTTTTTTTGTCTCGTTCCAGTGATTGGCACATCTGGGTGATGGCGTCGGATATGCGTTAGCATGTTAGGTGTATTTCCACCCACATACCCAACAACTGCTGAGCAACGCCGACACAGTCCTCGTCTTATCCACCACTCTCTCACCTGTACTACTGTAACTGACTGGGAAACCAAAGTTTTCCCAAACTTGCGATCTTAAAGAGGCCGGCGGGTCCTCTAACTGTTGTGGGTCGCCACCACTCGCCATAGGCTAGGCTACTCGTCCTGTGCTGCTAGCTCTGACTCACTCACTGGACCGTCGACATGTAGGTGGAGCTCGGGAGCTTCAGAGCTAAGGGGGGGCCTACAGATTAGGTGTCCCTAAAGAAACGCGTATCTAACAGTAGTTCCGCATTACATTAATTAATTTGCACGCAAATTTTATTTATTTTTATACCGTGTATTCTCCGTGTAAATTCATGTACCGAACCGAGATGCCCGTACCGTTTCGGTTCAATATAGGAATACATGTACCGTTCCACCCCTAGTACACATGAACCATACTTAAGACCACCTTTTCAAATAAACCTCAGCACAGATTGAATTTACGCAGGTACAGGACACTGTGTTCACACTGATCACACAAACTGGACTTTTGAGTCAGGTGTACTCGGATCAAGGCCCGGGTCCCTGATGTGGAAGCCTAATTAAGACAACTCTTAATTATGTTTTTTTTTAACGTAATGTACTTTATCTGTCTTACCCAACTTGTATACTTAACAGTTGATTTGATGAAGTTATTTTTAAAATTAAAATGATCCATGTCCTTAAAAAAGCTTTGTCTCTAATATAGTGTTGAATATATTTGAGATGAAACTATGACATTGAGTTGTAACAAGCACAACATTAATTTAATCTTAAACAATTCATAATGTTGTTTGTTGAATGTTTTCAGGGTGTGTTAAAAGTATAAGGAATCAGCATTAAAACAATATTTCAGATCATATTGTCTCCAGTCATAATGAATCAGTTTTGACAGACAATGCTCATATATATATATATATATATATATATATATATATATATATATATATATATATATATATATATTCTTTGAAAATAACCTGTGAAAGTATCATTTAGCATTTTTGTGCTAAATCTTACTGTTTAAAGAGGAAATTAAGAGCATGATTGGAAGATTTGGGCAAAAATCAATGAATCATTTTTATAAATATTCCAAATAATAAGTTGTCAAATAAACAGTTTATTTACAAGTAATAATATACTTGTAAACTATAATAATAATGTCACTTAATTAATATTAACTATTTATTTACTCTTACAGTATTTCAGGTTTGCAGGTAGCATTTACTGTACAATAAATAATTATATTTGTCATCTTCATTCCTCAAAGTTAGATAGATAGATAGATTTTTATTGATCCCAAAAATGGGAAATTACAGTGTTACAGCAGCAAAATATCAGACACACAGCACACATACAGAATATACATGAAATAATAGGATACAATATACATGAAATAATAATAGGATAGAATACAAGAACAAATATTTAAAATATATACAAGTTGGGAATAAAAATGTACAATTACTTAACTAGTATTGATACAGATGTAGATAAACCTATTGTGCAAGTTGCACTTAGTGCAGTTGTGATGTCTATGAGTCTTATCTAACACTCAGTGATGAAGTGTTAAAAAGTTGTATTGCCTGTGGTAGGAATGATAGCGGTCCGTGCGACATCGAAGTTGTCGGAGCCTCTTAGAGAAGGTGCTCCTCTGTTGGACCAGTGTGGGGTGGAGAGGGTGGTCAGAGTTATCCATGAGAGATAACAGTTTGTTCAGTGACCTCCTCTTCACCACAGCTTCAAATGTGTCCTGTTTGCAGCCAATAACGGAATAACGGAGCCAGCCTTCCTGATTAGATGGCTGTTTTGCAAAAAGGCTTTCAGTGGGCTGCAGTCTTTAGCTATCGATTTCTGTACAATAGATATTCAGTGATTTTGCAAAAGGACATAAAAATGTCACACTGTGTAGGGTCGAGACTAATGACTGTCTAGAAATGAATGGCTTCCAACAGCTTCACTGTAGTCACTTCAGGAAGCTGTAACTTTACATTGTTGCTGTTGCTTTAAAGAAGCATTTATGAGAATAAGCAGTTGTTACAATTTTTTCTGAAATCATAAGGATGTATATTCGATCCGAAGTAGGCATGGAGATTGGATTTAAAGTCTATCAATCAAATGTCCTACTCCCTTGAGTTGACCCAATATTTATTTCACTGCAGAGGAGATCTAAGGTGACACTGAAAAAAAGAGGCTGAATAAAACAAGTGAAAAAACATGTTATGTAAGTGTTCTCCCACCTGGCTTAGGGGTAGGCTGAGAGATAGTGGAACAATGGCAATCAGCATGTAGTGCGCCCATATTCAGTTTTAAAGGGATAATTTGATTGAATGCCAAAAAAGCAAGGAGACGAGGGCATGTAATGTAAATTACTGAAATTGAAAAAGGCTGGGGAAAAATAGTCATTTACTCTATACATATGTACTTTTCATCAACCTTTTTGTTGATTCTTCCTTTACTTTAACTGTTTATAATTCTTGGCTTCATCCTGGTTTGAATACCAAGTGAGTGGGTTTTGACACTATCTACATGGGGAGCCGTAACGTCTACACAAATACCAAGATATCTCTTGGTATTTTGGTATCTCTCTCTAACAGTAGCATAATGAGGGTCCCTAAATGTTAACCGAAGCATTGAGAACTTTGTAAGTGTACAGACAGTTTATTAAAAAGATAGATTATAAAGACAGTCGCGTTCTCGTATACAGGCGGCCGCCGTCTTGGGAGCTACTGTCTTTCTAGCGTTGTAAGCTAATCAGCGGTCCGCACTAGCTTGTTTCAAGCTACAAACACGTTTGATTAGCATGAAAACATGTCCCAGAGAGCGATCGAGTGGGTACACATCTGTTATTAACCCCTAGGTTCATTTTGCGCCGGAATTGTCCTTTAACATCCGTCCTGAGTGATCCAATGACAAGGGGACAGCTCTAAGTACAGGTGTGAACGCACCCAGGATGCATTGAGGATGCATGATATCCCAACACTCAGACCACATCTGGTGGTGGCCACATTGTTTTAGCATATTCTTATTATACACGCGCACACACACACACACACACACACACACACACACACACACACACACACACACACACACACACACACACACACACACACACAACAAACAAAAAGTATGTTTTTTTTACATATAGAGAAATTGGAAGTGAGATCCGATCACAAGTGGTCACTCAAGACCCATGCCATTCTAATGTACAGCAACAACATACATACATACATACACAACAACAGATGTACTTAGAGCTATCCGCTTGTGATTGGATCACCCGAGATGCATGTTAATGCCACGTCTAAACAGGGCTCACTGCTAATCAAAGGTGCTTGATAAGCTTTATGGTCAGAAAAGGAAACGGGCTGTTCACCCTACATGCATATCAGTTACACTTCACACTAAATTCAAGCCTAATGTTTTGAACTATAATTTATTCATCAGTAAGTAAGCCGTGAGAGGCTCGGGACTGCAATCAAACCTTATTCTGAATCCAAAGTTGTTTGAGTGGAAATCGACACTTGAGGCAACATATTTAAATTTTTGCAGAATGTCACGGTATAGAGCACTAGCTGGCTTGGTGAGAGATATATAGTTTAGTGAAAACCCATGCATTCTGCACACCCCATAATTTAACTTGCTAGTGGCCTAGAGGAAAGGTCAGGAGATCATCAAAGTCTTAAAGAGACATCCTCTGTGGACCATAGATATATGAACAAATTAGGGCTGCACAAAAAATTGTTTTTTTAATCGTCATCACAATATTAACTTGTACAATAAACACATCGTGAAAGACTGCTACACATCGCGAAAGACATTTTTTTTTGTTAGTTGAAAGAGCGTGTCAGTAGAAAATTGCACTTTAAAATGTACCTTTTTTAATTGTGCCTTTGTGTTCAGTTTAATGCTCAATTGTGCAATAAAATAATATACATATATATATATATATATATATATATATATATATATATAATCTGTTATCTTTTAGCAGTATACTGAAAGCTTTTGAAAGGCAGAATTAAGTACATTTTAATATCAGTTTATTTATCGCAAGTAATATCGTTGGTGATATTCAACAACGTTTTTGCATATTTTCCTCATATTGTGCAGCCCTAGTACAAGTTTTATGGCAATCCATCCAAAAGTTGATAAGATATTTCTGGACCAAAATGGTGGACCGGCCACCCAACATTGCCATGGCTAGATCTATGCTGCTGGTGTGGCTGAAAAGACACAAGTGAGTTGAGCATCACTTGTCAGATAACACAGATTTAACCCAGAAGTACATTGTAAAAAGAAGATCATACTAAAAAAGGACGGAATATAAGAATAGGACATTTTCTGTTAAATAAAATTGTCCTAGTACAGGAAAAATAAGGGATATCACACTATATTGCAAATTCTAATCTTATATAGCCACAAGCCACAACATGGAAATGTAGAAATGTCTATGTTAAACTCTTAAGAATGAGACTCTGCTATTGTGAAGATGCACTGAGTGCTGCTTTTAAAGGGATTTATCGGTTATTCTCTTGCCAATAGCAATGGATTAGTCGAGAGAAAGAGGCCAGTCTGAAGCTCAGTGGAGCACATGAAATTAGGTTGGTTTCGAAGCCTATTGATCTCAAAGAGATCCTCCATGCAAATGTCCTCCAAACCCTAAGGAATAGACTCAAAATTCAGTATGTGCATGTGTCAATCGGCGCCTTACAGCAAAGGTTGAATGCACTTGAGATTAAGGATGTGAGGACTATGTCTCTGGCCTCACAAAGCTCTTCAACAGAAATGTTCAAAGTGTAAACTTTGAAGATGACATTTAATGAAATCAGCTTGGGTAAATCCATGTCCGGCTAAATAATTGATTGTGTTATTTTAAATTCATGCAGACATACACATACCTTCATATGTGTTATTTTAAGTGATTAGAATTACATTTACTATGCTTTATTTAAAAAAGTAAAAGTATTTTATACATACACACATATATGTGCTGAGTAAATTTATATATTTTGCACCGTTTTCATATTTGGTAAATTTCCATTTTGTCCCTGCATTATGAAAAAGAAGGAGGAGAAGCTTTGGAGAAGCTCACAGTGTGTAGGCCACCGTTTAATGTAAGTCCAGTTCCATACCAGTTTGCATACATGTTTCATAAAGGCTGATGATGCAGTCAGTCTTAAACTAATATTTTCATTATCTCAGCGGTAATGGCAGTTTGTTGTTTGTTGAACATGCTGCAGTAGGGCTGCACGATTATGGCCAAAATGATAATCACGATTATTTTGATCAATATTGAGATCACGATTAATTATAATGATTATTTGTTGATTTTAACCAAAACAAATTTTATTCACATAGGCTAATTATAACTGCTTTCACATCCATATTGTGCTACATTCCTCCTTTTTTGAAGGATACTATGAAGGAGTATGCCATTTCAGCTGTTGTGCGACCGCTTTCCAAACATGCGCGTTTGCCGTGAAAAAATACAGGCAACGCAATTTTCTGCAACGGGGATTACGGTGCCACTTAAACGTCTGCGTTGCGCTCTGATGCTCCAAAACAGACGTTAGAGGCAACAGAAACATCGCTGCATGTCACGCTAGTAAACACTATTAACACGTTACACAGCAGGTAACGTTAGCCTACCATTAGCTACAGTAGTAACTGGATTAAACACGGCTAAAATGCTGACAGCTAAACGGTGTAAAAGTGTGACTGTATTTCACTGTAGAGGATTCCAACAGTCTGCCGCTAAAGCTATGAGTTAAAAGACTCAAACTAGCACAGGTCACTGCTGTTGTCTGAAAAACAACACAGACGGGACAAAATGTTGCGTTTACTGATAACTGGTAAACCTTGTGACGACTTATGACCGACTGCTATCTGTTGTGGAATTTTCCTCACGTTACTCTGTCCTCTGTGACTGTCTACATCTAAACTAAGCTGAGCAGGGAACAACTCTGATTGGCTCATGGAGGCACGTGATCAGACAGTGGTTTACGGAGCTTTGGAAAACTTTGATACAGAGCGTTCTATGAACGGAATGAAGCATTTTAAATATCGCTCGATCACATGAATTTGATTGTGGGAAGCCAAAATCGTGATTAAAATTCGATTAATTGCGCAGCCCTATGCTGCACCCACACATCCTATTGAATTCATGATGACATGGGTGAGGACCTTCATCATTAAATAACACTCTCATAGCACTTCTCATTCACAGTCTAAAGTTCTATCTAGGGCTGCAACTAATACATATTTTTAATCATTGTTTAATCTTTCAATTATTTTCTCATTTAATTTAAAAATACATTTCTTTTGTCCATAAAATAGACAAACATTTACAAATATTGTTTAGCTCTAGTTACATCCACAAATACTTGTATCAGCCAAAACACTTGCAATTCATGTGTGTCACTTATGTTCACTGATGACACCATCCTGGGTGCAAATCAGTGATATTTGCACCTACCCAACTTCTGCCTGAATTTGGAAATTCAGTCGCTCAATGCAGCATAACCCCAAGTCAGTTCTCGTAAATGTCGTGGCATACAGTAGACACACAACATCTTTGCATCTTTTTTTAAGGTCCAAGAACACCTTTGCTTTTCCATTGAGTTGTATCTGTTGGAACATTTATTCTGGTTTAGAAATGCAGACATCCACAAATACAATAGATTTCAAGTGGCAACCTTTACTAATTTAGTAAGCTTTTTTTACTCTTGTTTTTCAGTGGATCTTTGTTAGGTTTGATTTCAGTGTTTGAAGGTGTCAAGGGAAAAGAGAGGTGGAGAAAAACATTTGCTATTCTTAAACTAGAAAAATGAAGCATGACTTTATGCATTCCTCTAATTCCTGTCATTTTGACTTGTGTATTATGAATAAGTATCTAATACAACACAATAGAGCAGGGGTGACCACACTTTTTCAGCTTGCAAGCTACTTTTAAAATGTCGTGGAACGGTATTTGGACTTAATAATCTTCATGTGGGAAAAGGCTGACTCACATAAATAAGTAGCCGAATAATGCAGTCAAGGGGGTAGCACATTTCCTCATGTTGGGGTACTTTTCTTCTGTGAGTAAGTTCCAAAACTGTCCATGAGCCCTGGACAATGTCAGCTTGTAGTGTCAGGATCTCATCCTCCACTCCAGACGAGTTCAGGTGAAACAAGTGTTGCAATTTTTGTAAATCAACCTCAGCATCTTCCCGAAAAGGGTAGCACATGAATGTAGCGACTGGCTCCAATAAAGCAAAGTCTTGAAACAGCTTGTTAAAGTCTGACAGACAGTTTTCAATCTGCTCTGTGTAGCGTCCACTGTCAAGTTACGCACACGCATTCCCTTTCGTCTCCAGTTCTGATACAAGGTTCTGGAAGTTTGCCAAATCGTGGTGATGCAGCAATCTTCGTTGCCACATCCATTATCTCTTTCATGTTGAGCATTTTTGCGCATAACGCTTGTTGGTGTATTATGCAGTGGTAATTGAGGAAGTCAGGGAAGGCATCATCCTTCCTGCACTTGGCAATAAATCCATTCGAGCGGCCAACCATCGCGGGCGCACCGTCCGTGGTGATGGACACCAATTTGCACACTGGGAGCTGCTCGATAAAGTTTTTGAAAGACTGAAAAATGTCCTCTCCCCGCATGTGTTCTTTCATGGGCAGTACTGTTAACAGCTCCTCTTTTGCAATAATATCGGTAAACTCCATACGAATAAAAATGCACAACTGGGCTGTGTCACTCACGTCTGTAGACTCGTCCAATTGCAGTGAGAAACACTAGCAGTCCGCGATATCCCTCCTAAGTATCTGGGTCACATCCTCGGCCATTGCTT
This sequence comes from Sander lucioperca, assembly GCF_008315115.2. Taxonomy (NCBI): domain Eukaryota; kingdom Metazoa; phylum Chordata; class Actinopteri; order Perciformes; family Percidae; genus Sander; species Sander lucioperca. The sequence goes on from NC_050183.1 coordinate 3,904,444, forward strand.
CACAGCGCCGTGTAACTGTACTTCTTGACAGCTGGAGAGATTTGATTGAAGATACTATGTCTGGTTTGTTTTTAAAGTCTTGAAACAACGATTCAGCCGCTTCAACGAATGCCTCTTTTATCATTTCTCCATCTTAGAAGGATTTCTTGTGTTTAACGATGACGTGACTCACCCGGAATGATGCTTTGGTGGCGGTCTTCGCTTTTGTGGTAAGCTGTGAGAAAAAGGCCTGCTGTCCGGACAACTGGGATTTTAGTTCTTTCACCTTTCTCCTTCTCAGTTCGCTTTTCGGAGGGAAGTCAGTGTCGTAGCTTTTATGAACAGTCCGAAAATGCCGCTCCACATTTCCCTTCTTTGGAATAGCAATGGTAGATTTGCAGATGAGGCAAATGCACTTCGAATAGGACATTGTGAAAAAAAAGTCTGCCTCCCATTCCGTATGGAAGTGGTGTTTTTTGGCTTCTTACTTGGTCCCACTCCCCCACTAATTTTTATACCCTTTCTTAAAGCACCCATATTATGCTCATTTTCAGGTTCATAATTGTATTTTGAGGTTGTACCAGAATAGGTTTACATGGTTTAATTTTCAAAAAACACCATATTTTTGTTGTACTGTACCGCTCTCTCTCACTGCTGCAGATCCTCTTTTCACCTGGTCTCTGTTTTAGCTACAGAGTGAGACCTCTTTTCTTCTTCTTCTTCTTCTTCTTCTGTACTATCTTTGATTGCACTCGCACATGTGCAGTAGCTCAGATGTAGATCATGTCAGCTAGCTAGCTCCATAGACAGTAAAAGAAAGGCTGTTTCTACAACTTCGGTCAGTTACAAGGCAGGATTAGCTGGGAGACTTCTAAATGAGGGCGCACGTGTAAGTAGTTGTTTTGTAGATTATGGTGAACTTGTGTGTGTTGTAGCAGTGCTTTGCTATTGAGAACGAGGTAGCATGCTAGCGTTAGCATGCTAGCGTTAGCATTAGCATGCTAACGCTACGAGCTAATGGTTGCGGTTAGCCTGCTCGTTTCGGCCTGTGCCGATTTTGAACAGCTCACCCGGAGACTGAAGGCAGGTTGTTTGTATGTGTGTGGAAGCACCAGAGACACAGAAGAACACCCCAAATCCCAGAAAAAAGTGTTTTTTTTTCATAATATGGGCACTTTAAGTTTAGTAGAAATAAGTTAGGCTAACTGGGCAACTCGCTAGCTTGTTAGGATTTTGCAGTAACTGCCGCTCTTGTATGCACATGCGTGCTGACCTGTGTGTCAGAAAAGATCAGACGTTAGACCGGTTGTCCTGTATGTCAATCAAGTGACAAATGTCATAGTGAGGATCGATGATAGGCTGACGTCTATTTTTTTTTTAATGCTATGCGATCTACCCACACTACCTTTGCGATCGGCCGTTAGATTGCGATCGGCCGTTAGATTGTGATCAACGTAATAGGCACCCCTGCAATAGAGGATGCACTGACTACGTGTGTTCTGAATCTGGTTTGAAATACTGAGAATGTTTCTTAAGGCCATCAGCAAATCTTTTGTCTGTTTATTTAATGCTTAGCTGTGTGTGTGTGTGTGTGTGTGTGTGTGTGTGTGGCTCTTGTCAGTAAGCTTACTTGAAAAAAAGTGAGGAAAAAAATTAGGCTTGCCTAATTCATGGCAGCTTTACAGATAGATTATAAACCAGTCTTGTATCTCTTTGTTTCTGTATCTATACCATGGTGGACTCTTTGCATTCAATATTGACTTATTCAAATGTTGACATTTACAGCCCTTTTGTTCTTTCATTGGTATCTGAGTTGACCTGACTTTCACACCAAAGAAATGTTGCCATATTGAATTATCTGTCCTCGATCTACCTACAGTAACCTCACTGTCACCATCCACCCATTTTGTCAGCCAATCAGTCAGTCCTCAGTCAGCCAGTCAGCCATGGGCAAATGCAGTACTCTAAAGGGCCCCGACTGATTTGATTAATCATAATTAAAGTGAGCAGAGGGCAAAGAGGCTATCGTAGCAACTAAATAGTGAGATTGTGTGAGTGCACCTAGTTGAGTCAGTGTCTGTGTGTGTGTGTGTGTGTGTGTGTGTGTGTGTGTGTGTGTGTGTGTGTGTGTGTGTGTGTGTGTGTGTAACACACTAGCAGCTAGCAGCTACCGGCAGGATCGAGACAGGGACCAGGGTAGGTGAATTTAAACAATGTCTGAGTTGAAAACGCATCTTGTTGTCACGTAAGGGCCCTGTTCATGTTGCACAGACATTTTAATTGCATTTTATGTCTGTTAAGAGACACAAAGGCACTCTAAAACTTGCCCTGATAACTGCCATTTTAGCTCAGTGGAAGCTCAGACACGTAGCTGCAGCTACTCCGTGTTGCCTGCACTGATTCGGGTCGGGGTTTTTTCAGACGAAAGTACTCGCATATTTATAGCGATCAAGATTAACGTAAAAATTGGCCAGAATTCTCCTTGAACTAATTCACACACTGAGCCCGATTGGGTAGTTATTCTCTAATATTGCACTTTCGGTGCACAACGAAACATTTAATGTCATTTTCTGCCGTTTTTTAATTTGTATACGAAGTAGCTCCTGGCTTTGCAGCATATTTACTTTGTAATATGTCTTTTTGAAACATGATGCATGAGCTGACAAAACTGACTGGCATTGTGGTCCTGCATCTGCGCTCAGGCTGGTGACGGTCCCTATGTTGTTCAAATAAAACGAGTGGTATTGGTTGCTATTCCCAGACGTAAGAGTACATTTGCACAAAGTTGAACTTTTCTCAAATCCACTACTTTGTGATGCTAGGCACTATTTGAGTCTTTGAGTCTCAATGACCAGTGACAGCATGTGGATTGAGGTTCAGTGGCATCCTGACGATTCTTTAGCAAACAAAGTGTTAAGGGGACTGACGACATATCTGTCTCTCTTGTATAGTATTATCAGATGTCTGTCAATTCTAAACTGTTTTGAGCTGTTTATTGTAGCCTTTCAATACTTTATTCTGAGAAATGTCTACAATAAATAGGGTTGGGTATCATTTGGATTTAAATGACTTTGATTACAATTCTGCTTACTGATTCTGGTTCTTAACGATTCTTCATTACATTTCTTTGAGGGGCGGGGTAAAAACAGATCACATGCTTAAATCACAGAAAAAAAGTGTCACTTTGTAACACGTTATAATGCTTGCCTAGCTCACTGCATGAAAAGTGGGATTTTCGCCAGTAAGCGGCACTGTAGATTGTCGTGGAAGTTCAGGTTTACGACTGTACACGGCAATTTACAGGCAACACCGAAAACTGCCGTGAATTGTCGGAAATTGACGTGGGCCTTGCTTGGCAGTTGTCCCCCCATGACCCCCCCTCCCCCTAATTCTAGGGGAGGCTTTAACATGTAAATGAAAATGCTGTGAGCTATACAAATGCAAATCAGGGTAGCAGCAGGGGGAGTTTGACCCCAGGTGACTTCATTTTAAGAAAATCTCTGGTATAAATAGATCAGGCTCAGTATAGCCTAATTGTAGACTCGTAATTGTAAGACTTGTAATGAAAGTATGCTAGATTAATTACTGTGTATGTCATTAGCAATGGCCAATGTTATGTTAAAAAGATACACAAAACAATTAGTTTTAATCAGGCTTTGCCATAAAGGTAAAATGTGCATTCCATGCAAACAACATCACAGTCTCCTATAGCTCATCCACTGTGCATAGTGGCATGACTACAGTGACCTTTCTTTGGTCTTGCTCATCCAAGATTGTCTGGTGGAATGGAGACAGAGGCACCACTGTACAGTTTTCTAAGAGAAGTCTTTCTGCTGACACCAAAACACTGTGCTTCACATAAAGCATATCACCTTTGTCATTGCATGACAAAGTCCCAACCATTTGTCTTCTTAAAATACTGTCAAATTCAGCACCATATCACATGTCCGTGGCATATGAAGCTGTTGGCTCTGCTGGACTTCAATTGTCCTATTGTTATTAACTTTCCCAGTATTCCATTAAAACTCACTGTAATTCACCTCCACACCAGTCTGTGCGCTGTTCGCACACTGCTAGTTAATCTGCCTCCTCTTTGTCTTTCTCTATCACTCTGCCCCTACCCTCACTGCTTTGATTTGAAAAATAGCGGAGGGAGACAAGTCCTCCAAGAGTTAGAGCAAAAGCTCCCAAAGTATGGGAGTATTTCAGGCCAACTGGTAAAAGAGTTGTCTGTACACTCTGTCAAACTTCACTTGCTTATTACGCGAGTACAACCACGCACCTAAAAAGGAATGGAAACACACAGGAGTTCAAGGAGGAGTTTTTTTTTCTTCCCTCCATGTCACCTCCGGGGCTCCGTAAAGATGCGCCCACAGAAAAGGAAAAGACAACGTAAGTATATAATTATTAATGAAACGGCGAGCTAGTCTGTACTGTTTATTAACTCTTGAGAAGTACAATGACTTTCTTTTGATGTTAAACAGGCTACTTAGACTTTGACAGTGATGTTTTAAATACCGCGATGCACGCAAGTTTAAACGCAAGCAGCACAGCTGTGTGTCTGCCTGCTTTCAGCACGATTCATTATTAGGCAGAGCTAATAAGCGGGACCAGTGTAAGTTGCTTTATAAAAGTGTATTTTTTTGGTCTTGTAATTTACAGGAACCAGTACGCCGTCTTCACAACTCAGAGACAAATTGTAGGCGCTACGAACCGGAGCAAGGGTAAGATTTAAAGAATATGCTCTCATTCTGCTGTATAAGGAAATAGATACGTTAATAGACCGATCTTAACCGTACATTTTGTTTTCACAGACTAACCTCGCCTCATAACGAGGCTGTGACCTATTTGCTCGGAGCTATGTCTGCAAGTCTAGATTTACATGATGCTGACAATGACGGCATTGTGTGTAAGTAACTTTTCCTGTTTTCTAATTCCTTGTTTAATTTTACTGTGACTTATGTGTTTTTTTTTATTCATACCACTCTCATTTAATTGTTTTCCAGCTGCTTGTAATTACGAGACAGTAAGCAGAGCTTCAGGTAGAAACAACCAGATCTTATATCGCAGGCGGAAGCTGTGAAGAGTTCAGCTCGGAGTCCAGCGAGAAGAAAGAGGGTAAGATTAGATCAGTTTTGGTCAATGTGACTATTTTTTATTAATTAATAGATGTGTTGTGTCTATGTAGTACATCGCGCAGTACTGATTGTCTTTATTGATTGTTTTTACAGCTGCTGGAAGCGAGACATTGTGCATCCTTTTCGCAGCCAGCAGAAGTACAGGGCAACGCACCACAGACGTCTGCAAAACGGACCGAATTAAGACAGAATGCCGTCAGTTACCTTTTTTTTTTACCAGTTTACCATTTGTTGTGTAGGCTGTATTTGTTGTGTGCTAATAAAGCTCTTTTTTGAATAAACATCACCTTCCTGGCAAATTTACCTTTCCTCAATAAATTCATGTCCTTGATGGTAATATAGTGTAGTCCATAGCATAACAATGACATGAGTATACAACATAATAGCATATATATATCTATATATATATCGTATATAATATACAAGTGATTTTTCTTGTTTAAAAGTAGTGGCTTCAGCCAATACTGAGTGAGGAAATTCAAGCCAGGCCAGACATTCTCTGGACAGGTGCAGTGTCGCTGCTATTCATATGCTAATTAAGCCAGACACTCTCTGGCCAGGAGAGGTTTCCCTGGTTTTCATATGCTTATTAGAGCCATTAGCACCTCCGCGGGAGCTCTCCACGTACGTCATGATTTGTTTCCGACAATATGTGGCACAGACGAACGCGACGTTCACAGCCTGTAAATTGTCGTTAACTGCCTATAAACCTATTCTGGTACAACCTCTAAACACAATTATGAACCTGAAAATGAACATAATATGAGCACTTTAAATAATTTTCCAGACATTGCTTCACGAGCGACGTTACTACATCTGCTCTTCTTTCCGAGACTTCGCTCCACTCTGCTTGTGTCTCTCAGCACGCTGCACATTCTTGGCATTTTGGAATCGGTTCTAACTATGAATTCATCTGGTTTAGAGTCAGTCTTTCCTCAAGAATTATTCTTTGTGTCTTGTTTCAAATATTAACTAGAGCTAATCTGTTGTTCCTACTTTTTTACATTTTACATCAATATACTCCCGAGATAGCCTGTTGGTCAGTCTTTAACTGACTTTCATAGACTTTAAAAAACAGTATAATAACCTACAGTGAGGAAAATAAGTATTTGAACACCCTGCTATTTTGCAAGTTCTCCCACTTAGAAATCATGGAGGGGCCTGAAATTATCATCGTAGGTGCATGTCCACTGTGAGAGACAATCTAAAAAAAAAAATCCAGAAATCACAATGTATGATTTTTTAACTATTTATTTGTATGATACAGCTGCAAATAAGTATTTGAACACCTGAGAAAATCAATGTTAATATTTGGTACAGTAGCCTTTGTTTGCAATTACAGAGGTCAAACGTTTCCTGTAGTTTTTCACCAGGTTTGCACACACTGCAGGAGGGATTTTGGCCCACTCCTCCACACAGATCTTCTCTAGATCAGTCAGGTTTCTGGGCTGTCGCTGAGAAACACGGAGTTTGAGCTCCCTCCAAAGATTCTCTATTGGGTTTAGGTCTGGAGACTGGCTAGGCCACGCCAGAACCTTGATATGCTTCTTACAGAGCCACTCCTTGGTTATCCTGGCTGTGTGCTTCGGGTCATTGTCATGTTGGAAGACCCAGCCTCGACCCATCTTCAATGCTCTAACTGAGGGAAGGAGGTTGTTCCCCAAAATCTCGCACTACATGGCCCCGGTCATCCTCTCCTTAATACAGTGCAGTCGCCCTGTCCCATGTGCAGAAAAACACCCCCAAAGCATGATGCTACCACCCCCATGCTTCACAGTAGGGATGGTGTTCTTGGGATGGTACTCATCATTCTTCTTCCTCCAAACACGGTTAGTGGAATTATGACCAAAAACTTATATTTTGGTCTCATCTGACTACATGACTTTCTCCCATGACTCCTCTGGATCATCCAAATGGTCATTGGCAAACTTAAGACTGACCTTGACATGTGCTGGTTTAAGCAGGGGAACCTTCTATGCCATGCATGATTTCAAACCATGACGTCTTAGTGTATTACCAACAGTAACCTTGGAAACGGTGGTCCCAGCTCTTTTCAGGTTATTGACCAGCTCCTCCCGTGTAGTTCTGGGCTGATTTCTCACCTTTCTTAGGATCATTGAGACCCCACGAGGTGAAATCTTGCATGGAGCCCCAGTCCGAGGGAGATTGACAGTCATGTTTAGCTTCTTCCATTTTCTAATGATTGCTCCAACAGTGGACCTTTTTTCACCAAGCTGCTTGGCAATTTCCCCGTAGCCCTTTCCAGCCTTGTGGAGGTGTACGATTTTGTCTCTAGTGTCTTTGGACAGCTCTTTGGTCTTGGCCATGTTAGTAGTTGGATTCTTACTGATTGTATGGGGTGGACAGGTGTCTTTATGCAGCTAACGACCTCAAACAGGTGCATCGAATTTAGGATAATAAATGGAGTGGAGGTGGACATTTTAAAGGCAGACTAACAGGTCTTTGAGGGTCAGAATTCTAGCTGATAGACAGGTGTTCAAATACTTATTTGCAGCTGTATCATACAAATAAATAGTTAAAAAATCATATATTGTGATTTCTGGATTTATTTTTTTTGATTATGTCTCTCACAGTGGACATGCACCTACGATGACAATTTCAGACCCCTCCATGATTTCTAAGTGGGAGAACTTGCAAAATAGCAGGGTGTTCAAATACTTATTTTCCTCACTGTATATCTGTATGCTTGTCAGAAGGATAGAGGAGTGAGGTGATTAAAGGTTTGAATTCCCTGTCCTTACTCTGACAACGTTTTTCAAATTTTTCAATTGTTTCAAAATTGTCTAATGTAGCATAGCTCAAACTTTGTAATTTCTCCTCATAAATGTGAGTGACATATCATAATTGGCACTTCATTATCACCTTGGAAACTGCAGGCATATTTCCTTCCTGAGTTGAAAGTCCCACTCCATGTATCCCTCTCTTTCTCTCAGACACACTCTTTCTTTCCTCTGTCTCCATTGCTTTCATGTCAAATTATCCGTATGACATAGTGAGTGCAAGTTAATTATGACAAAGACAGACTCAAAAGTGGATGAGGAGCGACCAGTTTGGCCAACTCTCCACTTTGCCCAATTACACTGCAGCCAGAGAGCTGCCCCTGGCTGGCTGGAGCACCAATTAACTTTACATCCACAGTGAGATGCTTTAGGAAACCAGTCCTGTGACCAGACATTCACCCCGGCATCACTGTATATTAACAGCCAGCCAATGAGACCATAATGAGATCACACCCAGGCAGAGGGTGTAAAGTACAGCGCATCGCTCAGGCCAGAAATAAAGCATACAACATACTAGCTGGAATTTCAACATGAGCTCTGATAGACAATTTTGGATTATGGAGCTCACAAAAGTGCAGTGCAGTGTGAACCTGTGCCAGATGTGGACTGGCACCATTTACTCACACAGTGCCCACACATACACCAACAGGATGCCTCATGACCCTGACTTAAGTCCTCTCCAAGCTAACAGTAATCTAAAATCAAAGGTCCACTCTCTAGCTTTCAAAGCTTTCAACCGCTACCTCCATTTGCTGAAAACTGTGCGATGCGGTTGAAAAATTAGCTCTGAAAGTTAGTAAGCGGTTCTTTTGAGCTTACATCTTGTTACATATACTTCTCCCAAAGGTCAAGAATGTACAGCCATGCTCACAAATTGGATGAATATCCCATGAATCCCTCCTGTAAATATCTGAGTTTTTCTCCAAATTGTGAGGTTCCACATTGTCTAAAGCTTCTTTTTTGGCACCCTGGAATACTTTTTTTTGTGGCTCATTTGGTCCAGAGCATTATTAGTCGAGTCTGTAACTGAACTTCATATTTCATACAATATGATGGACAGGTAGAAACAGGAAAATGATGAAGCATATGGTATGAGTGTGGTTGGATTGTATTTTACTCGCTTTTTAATGAGGACCTGAAAAAATCCAGTGTACAATAGGGAGTTTTAACCAATGATGATAATTAATGGTTAACTGTTTAACCGTTAACAGACAATTATACATTTGACAGATTAATACTATCCGTTAAACAGTTAAAAACATTCATTTTAAAACAAAAATTAACAAGTAAGTACCGTCAGCACCGACAGCGGCGAAGGCCCTATTGAAACTGAAGGAATTATTTTTACAGCAAATGAATTGCCTTTTTGAGGGGCTTATCATACTCAAAAACCCACCAAAATTGGCAGGCCCATCAAGTCTGATGAAAATTGACGTATTTTAAGGGTTTCGGGAATAGGCCCACAAAAATGGCTCACTAGCGCCCCCTACAAAACTTAAAAAATGGAGCCCCTGCAGTACGTTTAACGTAGACTAACGAAACTTGGTACACATATGTAACATGTCACAACGTACAAAAAACGTTATTGCAGCCATACCCTAAGCCCAACAGGAAGTCCGCCATTTTGAATTGAAAGTTCGAAATTAGTGTGATTTTGGCATTTCCACATGTCGTACTTTAACGAACTCCTGCTAGAGATTTCATCCGATCAACTTCAAATTTGGTCTGTGCCATCTTAAGACATTAAAGATGAAAAGTTATTAAAAGAAAAACTTTTCGTCATAGGGCATGGACATGGCGGGGCAGCCATTTTGTGCGTTTCGCCATCGAAACAGGAAGTGTGTGTAACTTGAGTGTACATTTCCCAATTGGTTCGAAACGTTTCATGATTCATAAGACTCTAACTCTGAGTACATTTACTGGACAAAATTCACTCAAAGTCATAGCGCCCCCTAGTGGCAACAGGAAGTGAGAGTGGCAGGACAATATTGCTTTTAAATTCTTATTTTTTAATTTTTTAAATTCTATTTTATTTATTGCAAAGCACCAAGAGGAATACCATCCTATTTCAACCCTACCGAACCCAAACCCGATCCCAAAACCAGCCGAACCCTAAAGAACCCAACCTAACCTGATCCCGAACCTGGCCGAACCTGACCAAACCTGACCGAACCCAAATCCTGGATTCGGTGCCCGGATTTGGCTTCGGATCCTGCCGAATATTGGGCCGAATCTCCTATTCCCTCTGTCATTAGTCAGAGATAATATTGCATCTCAGTCGGCTCTGGCAGTTTCTTTAGCAGAAGCCCTCCACACCCTCCTCAGCTGCAGTCTCATCTGAGGGATCAGCCACTCTTAGGTTTTATCCCTAAGATACTTCAATCACAAGGACTCTCACACTCACCTGCTCACTTTCTCACTCTCTAGCACTGTGTGTGTGTGTGTGTGTGTGTGTGTGTGTGTGTGTGTGTGTTTGTGTGTGAGAGTGATAGATGGAAGTGGAGTTTAGTTTATCTGTGCTATCAGGGCCCTGCCTTTACATGCTCAAAATATTCGTAAAACACCTTGGAATCCTGAGATGTGGTTGCTTGCTTGACTTTTAACTTGCTTGGTTAATAGGATAGGAAGTACTTTAATCTCCTGCCCTCCCTCTCACCCCGCTCTTTTTGTGTGAGTGAGGATGGTGTTGGATTCGGCCCAATATTGGGCCGAATCCTGGCACCGAATCCTAGCGCTGAAGCCAGGATATATTCTGCTTCGGATTCGGCCCAATATTGGGCTGATATTCGGGTTGAGAATGGCTGGACAATATTGCTTTTACATTCTTATTTTTTTATGTTTTTAAATTCTAATTTATTTATTTGCAAAGCACCAAGAGGAATACAATCCTATTTCATTGCATCCTGTACAATGACAATAAAGAATTCTATTCTATTCAAATCGAAACGCATCACCTCACCGCTCATTTACCGCGCAGGCCCGAGCCCGGCACGAGCCTGTGTAATATGATAGAAATTAAGACCGAACCCGACCTAACCCGACCTTCAGTTAGAGCTGAAGTTCTTTGTCCGAACCTGACCAAACCCGACACCGAACCTGGCCGAACCCGGCCAAACCCGATCCCGAACCTGACCAAACCCGACCGAACCCGACCTTCTGTTAGAGCTGAAGTTCTTTGCCTGAACCTGACCAAACCCGACCCCAAATCCGGCCGAACCCGAGCTAACCCGGCCAAACCCGATCCCGAACCCGACCCCAATCCCAAAACCAACCTAACCCGATCTCGAATTCCGCCGAATATTGGGCCGAATCTCCTATTCACTCTGTCATTAGTCAGAAATAATATTGCATCTCAGTCGGCTCTGTCAGTCATACAGTATTAACTTTTAAAAATGTACTTTTTTGCCAATCACTGAGATTTTGTTTTTTACATTTGTTCCTGACCGACCGAACCCGACCTTCAGTTACAGCTGAAGTTCTTTGCCCGAACCTGACCGAACCCTACCCGGCCGAACCCGGGAGAACCCGACTGAACCTGGCTGAACCCGGCCGAACCCGACCAGACCCGAACTTCAGTTAGAGCTGAAGTTTTTCGCCCGAACCTGACCAAATCCGACCGAACCCAACCTTCTGTTAGAGCTGACGTTCTTTGCCCGAACCCAACCAAACCCGACCCCGAACCCGACCGAACCTGACCAAACCCGACCGAACCCGAACTTCAGTTAGAGCTGTAGTTCTTTGCGGGAACCTGACCGAACCCGGCCGAATCCTACCGAACTCGGCCGAACACGATCAAATGCGACCAAACCCGACCGAACCTGAATAAACACGACCGAAACCGAGCTTCAGTTAGAGCTGAAGTTCTGACCAAACCTGACGCCGAACCCGGCTGAACCCGACCCAACCCAACCCAACCTGACCAAACCCGACCAAACCCGAACTTCAGTTAGAGCTAAAGTTCTTTGCCTGAACCTGACCAAACCCGACCTCGAACCCAGCCGAACCTGACCGAACCTGACAAAACCCAGCCGAACCCTACCGAACCCGACCGAACCCAACCGAACCCGACCTTCAGTTAGAACTGAAGTTCTTTGCCCGAACCTGACCAAACGTGACGCCGAACCTGGCCAGACCCGGCCGAACCCAACCAAACTTGATCAAACCCAAACTTCAGTTAGAGGTGAAGTTCTTTGCCCGAACGTGACCAAACCCGACCGAACCCAACCTTCTGTTAGAGCTGACGTTCTTTGCCCGAACCCAACCAAACCCGACCCCGAACCCGACCGAACCTGACCAAACCCGACCGAATCCGAACTTCAGTTAGAGCTGTAGTTCTTTGCGGGAACCTGACCGAACCCGGCCGAATCCTACCGAACTCGGCCGAACACGATCAAATGCGACCAAACCCGACCGAACCTGAATAAACACGACCGAAACCGAGCTTCAGTTAGAGCTGAAGTTCTTTGCCCGAACCTGACCAAACCTAACGCCAAACCCGGCTGAACCCGACCCAACCCAACCAAACCTGACCAAACCCGACCAAACCCGAACTTCAGTTAGAGCTAAAGTTCTTTGCCTGAACCTGACCAAACCCGACCTCGAACCCGGCCGAACCTGACCGAACCTGACAAAACCCAGCCGAACCCTACCGAACCCGACCTTCAGTTAGAACTGAAGTTCTTTGCCCGAACCTGACCAAACGTGACGCCGAACCTGGCCAGACCCGGCCGAACCCAACCAAACCTGATCAAACCCAAACTTCAGTTAGAGGTGAAGTTCTTTGCCCGAACGTGACCAAACCCGACCCCGAACCCGGCCGAACCCGACCGAACCTGACAAAACCCAAGTGAACCCGACCTTCTGTTAGAGCTGAAGTTCTTTGCCCGAACCTGACCAAACCCGACCCCGAACCGGCCGAACCTGACCAAACCCGACCGAACCTGACCTTCAGTTAGAGCTGAAGTTCTTTGCCCGAACCTGACCAAACCTAACCCAGAATACGGCTGAACCCTACCGAACCCGGCCGAACCAGACAAGACCCAACCGAACCCGACCTTCAGTTAGAGCTGTAGTTCTTTGCCCGAACCTGACCGAACTTGACAAAACCTGGCCGAACCCGACCCAACCCGACCGAACCTGACCAAACCCGACCAAAACCAAACTTCAGTTAGAGCTGAAGTCTGAACCTGACCAAACCCGACGCTGAATCCGGCCGAACCCGACCGAACCTGACAAAACCCGACCGAACCCGGCCGAACTCGACCGAACCTGACCAAACCCGATCGAACCCAAACTTCAGTTAGAGGTGAAGTTCTTTGCCCGAACATGACCAACCCCGACCCCGAACCCGGCCGAACCCGACCGAACCTGACAAAACCCGATTGAACCCGACCTTCTGTTAGAGCTGAAGTTCTTTGCCCGAACCTGACCAAACCCGACCTCGAACCCGACCCCAAACCCGACCAAACCCGACCAAACCCGACCGAACCTGACCGAACCCGAACTTCAGTTAGCGCTGAAGCCTGAACCTGACCGAACCCGGCCGAACCCGACCCAACCCGACCGAACCTGACCAAACCAGACCGAACCCGAACTTCAGTTAGAGCTGAAGTTCTTTGCCCAAACCTGACCGAACCCGACCCAAACCCGACCGAACCTGACAAAACCCGACTGAACCCGACCTTCTGTTAGAGCTGAAGTTCTTTGCCCGAACCCGGCTGAACCCTACCGAACCCGACCGAACCTGATCAAACCCGACAGAACCCAAACTTCAGTTTCAAAATCAAATGACTCGGACTCGGACTCGAGGGCAAAAAAACCTGATCGGTACATCCCTAATTTGCAGTGTCTGAGTGCCGCGCAAATACACGGTCGCAAGGAGCAGTGTCCGCCAGTAACCCTGCCGCGCGCAGAGGCGCAAGGGCCCATCCAACGCTGCTTGCAGCTTTAATTACATAATTTTTTTGCATGATAAAAGAAAAATAGGCTATACAATCAACCACCCCAACCTCCACCTTCCCGGTTTTGGGTGGCATCATAACTATGTCTGAAATTGTTTTGATGTCTTGGATTGGGCCTACTCTTGTGTGCAGGGGGGGGGGGGGGGTCTCAGCAGCGTGCTCCCTGTGTCATCTTAGCATGCGGCTTGGCTGATCCAGGGAGCATCATCAGAACAAAGCCTTCATCGCAAAGTATAACTGTATTTCCATTTGTTGCAATAAATGGTTAAATCTATGATCTATGAAGAGTGTTCCTGACTAAACCAGTTAACTTTGTTTGCACTAGCAAGTTGTGTTTTTGCCATTGCAGAAGGTGTCCACGACATGGCACGCAACATCATGGCTGCGTGACAGTTACAAGTCCGCAGCTGTCCACGGAATAAGGAGGTATGTCTGAGCCTCCCGGACCGGTGAACTGGGACTCAGTTGCCTGCTTGTCGGTTAATGATTAATGATTAGTTAACGAGGGTCAGCTATCGGTCAGATTTAGTTTTTTAATTAGCATCCTTAGTGTAGCACACAAGCACAACACAGCTGAAGCGATTAGTTGATTAATCAATAGTCGATCAACAGAAACTATTTTGGTAATCATTTAATTAATATGTACAAGTTGAAGTGATGTGACAGATGCTGAGTGATTTCAATTGACAGCAGTGGCCACTAATGGCTGTAATGAGCTGTAGAGTTGAGGTCTGGACCACATGGATGTTCAGGTCATCAGTACGCCCTCATTAGATACGTGCAAAGAAGTACACCTATAATATAAGTACACCTATAATATAGTTGTATACATGACATAAGCATTTGTCATTGAAGCTCTTATCAGACTGAAACTCACGATTTAAGAGAGTGCAGGGAAAGATTCTTGTGTGCAGAATTGAGCACAAAATCCTGATTTTGTGTGACATGCTAAGTGTTGAATCTGTTCTCACATTTTGGCTAACAAGCTTCAGACAGGATGACACTTCCAGGTAAGATCCAATGATTTTTTTTTTCTCTGCTGACAGGTGGAATTTGTATGCAAGAGATACAACAACATAATTAATTTGTTTTGTGGTTGATCATTGTTATTATGCTGCAGTTTAGATGCGTTTCGAGATATATGCACAGTACACACAGAAAGCCAAATGCACATGCAAATATACGCACAGATAGTAAACTACTTACACAGTAGCACTGACATCAGCAAAAAAAGGATTTTGACCTAAAATTTAACAATAATAAAAATACATACAGCACAAAAACAGACATTAAATTGCTACATATCTAATTATCTTGTTTGATTGCTATACTATAAATTCCCATAGGTTATTGTCTATAGTAACATATTTCAAAATATGTTTAGTAAAATAGTTTTATTAAACAAGTCTGTGTGTGTTTGTTTATAACAAAACAAGCCTCCTCCATAGTAAAAAAGGAAAAACTGAAAGGACATCTTAGGACACTCAGCCATGAACGCATTTCCTGCAGTCCCTGTATAGCAACATATCCTATTTAAAAGGGAAACATTAGTTTAGTACGAAAAGACAGATAAAGCAGGTAAAACATAGTCTGCAGCTTTGTTGCTTTTTTTGTTGGAATATGTGTCAGTTATCAATTCCATTATAGCAATGAAGCTCAAATTTCCAAAATTAAAGTCTGATTTTGAATAATGCTTTTGGTGTTGCTGACTGACCTGAAAAATAAGAAATTGCTGGCAAGAACACAAAGTGTTCCCTCCTTTCTCATTGCAGATATCAGTGTCAGCTGAACAGTATGTGGAGATGTGGAGAGATATGCCACCATCTCTCTCTCCTTGCCTTACACCCCCTCCCTCTCTCCTTTATCTCCCCCATTAAAAGACTGAAATTAAATCTTTGGCATAGCTCCTGCAGTAATCCTGGATTCCAGGACTCTGCACTTAAACTGAGATCACTATGTCCTCTCCCAGTCTCTCTCTCTCTCTCTCTCTCTCTCTCTCTCTCTCTCTTTTCTCTATTTCCTCCTCCTCTTGTCTTTTTCTTCTGACAAGATGCAGGTTACAGTCAGGGCAAAAATAACTACTTTTTTTCAGGAAGAATGTTTATCAGGCACTCTGACAATACAACACAATAATGAATAGGGTGCATAGATTAATATAACGACATAAGTAGAGTACAGATATCTCGCTATTGTCTTCTCAGATTTTTCTCTGTTGACTTGATAGTGCTTCTTCTACACTTTTCAATAATGCACAGTTTACATTGAGAAAGTGTAAGTGCAGGTTTAATATTGAAGTTGTGTAAATATTTAGACACATTAGGTGTGTAGTCAATATATAGCCATTTTTACACTCTACATAAGGGCCAGTTGTCCCTGTATCATTTGAATGCATCCAGGTGCTATACAACTTATTTCACGGTATACAGATTTCTGTACATGGTGTAAGTGAAGCTGATGGTCATAACTGAGTGAATGATTGTGGACAGAAGACTTTGTCAGCTGGTTCAGTAATGAGTTCAGTCTGTTTGCACAAGTGTATTTTTAACCTGTCATCCAGACAGCAGAAAAACTGAATATTGTCTCACTGCTATGAGAACAGATCACCTCAGGAGACAAGATAAGGTGATACAGTGTTGCAAAATTCAACAGCATACCAACAAACCTGAGAGTGAAAGCCAAGCTCTTGTCTATGTTCTTTTTATACTTTATTTTCTCTCGTACACAAAAAAAAACAACTGTACTGAAACCCTGACCCAGGTTTATTAAATGCAATCCCATCATACTCACTGTACATTCTTTCGTGACACATGTGACCCTTTGACACACTTTGGGCTGGAAATTCTACCAGGAAGATTTGTTTGTATGTACTGTAATATTTGTTATGTATATGCACTTTCTCAGCCTACAAATAGCAGAACATCTGTTTGCATTGTGTCTGTCCCTGCAACTAATCACATCCATAGACCTGAGACCTGCATTTATTTTAATGGTTACATTCTTTTCTTGCTTTTGTTTTGTCTGTCAATGGAAAAACTTTTCTTTTCAGTAATGCTACCACCTGAGTCGGGGATAGGTTAGATAGAGATAAGCAAAGGTGATGCCCAGTATAGCTCAGCATACAGTAGAGCTGGTTTCATTCAGGTAAAATTACTATATTCTGGCAGTTTAGCATCACTGCTCTGTCACACTGTCAGGGTCCCACCGTCACCAGCACTCACTCCTCCCACTCGTGCACATTCCCCAGCACTCACTTCCCCCACTCGTGCACATTCCCCATCATTCACTCCTCCCATCCGTTCACTATCTCCTCAGTACTGATCACTCACATCTGCACTTCATCAGGCCTCATCTTCAGTTCACCACCTGCACCTCATTAGTCTCCATCTTTATATACGGCACACACTCATTCACTCCTTGTCTGGTCTCATCGCTACATGACACCTAGACTCTCTCCTGCTACGTTACCATTGCCTACCTGAAGATTCTGCCTGCTGTCAACCTCCCGTCATCTGCAGCCTCCCTAAGACTCAAACTTCCCCAGCTAAGTTCTGTGTTGTGATCTGCCAGCTTACCTTGTCTCCTTTGGAATTGTGTGAATAAAGCCTGTTTCACTTACCACCAGTCTGTCTCCTGGTCATTCCGTGACAGAAGACCAGACCAACATGCAGAATACGACGGAGCCCGTGGAGAATCCTTTACGCGCTCCATTCGCGGAGCTGGTGCAAGCTGTTCGTCAGTCTCTCCTGCCATCACCACCCAGTAATCCACCCACCATACCCGAAGAGATCCTCCTCTCAGCACGCCAGCATCTACTTCCGCAAACATTCGCTTCTTCGTCTGCTGCCTCTGCGAGTCCCATGGCCCGACCAGCGACATTCTCTGGAGAGATGGAGGATTGTAGCGGGTTTTTGCTTCAGGTTTCGCTATACTTTCAAATGCAGGCTCATCAATTTAATAATGATTCGGCCCGGGTGGCCTTTGTCATCTCTCTGTTGTCAGGCCGAGCTCTCCAGTGGGCCCAATCACTCTGGAATTCGGACTCTCAAGTGGTGAAATCCCTTTCCAACTTCATTCAACATTTCAAGGAGGTTTTTGGACAGGCGGCTGCTGATCTCACCGTTCATGACCAACTCTACAGGCTTCGCCAAGGGAATTCATCTGTGAGTACCTACGCTCTTCGGTTCCGCACTTTGGCGGCTGCTAGTGGTTGGAATGAGACTGCCCTCATCACGGCTTTTCGTCATGGCCTCAACTCAGATGTCCGCCAGCTGGTGGTAGTATATGACGACACTATGGGTCTCGAAAATCTTATTCAGAAGACTGTTCGTGAATCTCAGCGTTTAGCTGCCTGTGAAGATCCTGTTACTACTGTCACTCCTCCGCCCTCGGCTCCTACTGTCGTTTCCCCAGCATCTGAGCCCATGCAGATTGATTCTACTCACCTGTCACCTATGGAACGTCAGCGCCGTATCCAACTCAAGCTCTGTTTATACTGTGGGAGCGATAAACATCTAATCGGAGACTGCCCGGTTCGACCTCAGCGCTCTGCGGTGAGTTCCATTCAACTTCCTCCGAAGATCGAAACTCTGATTCGTACTCCTGTTCATGTGTTGACCTCACGTGTCTGTGTCGCAGCGCAAGCCCTCGTTGACTCTGGCTCAGCGGGGAACTTCATCTCCATTCCACTCCTACAAAAACTAAGAGTTCGCAAACGCCGAAGCAGTCAAGAGCTCAGAGTTCAAACCATCCAAGGTAAACCACTGGGTCGGGGTCGGATTCGCCATTTCTCTCCCACACTTACGCTCCGTATTGGATGTCTGCACTCGGAGGACATTACCTTCATGGTGCTAGAGGAATCCACTGCTGAGCTCATTCTGGGAAGGCTATGGTTAGTGGAATATCAGCCCACCATCAACTGGACATCCGGCGAGATCCTTCGTTGGGGTGAGGACTGTTTTCATTCCTGTGTCACACCTATTAAGAAGGTTCACAAGACTCCCCATTCTAGTCCATCTTGTTCATCTTCTGTGATAAAGCCCCAGATTCCCATATATTCCACTTCCATTGACAGTTCTGAGGGTCAACCCCGAGTGGAGATCCCGGTCGAGTACTGTGAGTACCAGGATGTGTTCAGCAAGCAGTTGGCTACTAAGTTGCCTCCACACCGGTCATGGGACTGCGCTATCGACCTGCTGCCTGGAGCCACTCTCCCTAAAGGTCGGGTTTATCCGCTCTCCATCCCGGAACAGAAGGCCATGGAGGAGTATGTAGAGGAGGCTCTTCAGCAGCAGTTTATGGAACCCTGCTGCTTCCAGCTTCTTTTTTGTGGCCAAGAAGGACGGAGGTTTGAGGCCATGCATTGACTACAGACTCCTCAACTCTCAAACTGTGAAGTTCAGCTATCCCCTTCCCCTGGTTCCGGCCGCGCTGGAGCAGCTGTGTGGGGCCCGCATCTTCACCAAATTGGATCTACGCAGTGCATACAACTTGATCCGCATACGTCGAGGTGATGAATGGAAGACGGCATTCGTCACGCCATCGGGTCATTATGAATACAGGGTCATGCCCTTCGGATTGTCCAACGCTCCAGCGGTCTTCCAGGGGTTCATGAATGAGATCTTCCGGGAGTTCCTCAACAGATTCGTGATAGTTTACATTGACGACATTCTCATCTATTCCTCCTCCCTGTCTGAGCATCGGCGCCACGTCCGCCTGGTTCTGGAGCAACTCAGAGACCATAAATTGTATCTGAAACTGGAGAAGTGTGAGTTTCACATCACCTCAGTGCAGTTCCTGGGCTACATCATCGGCCAACACGGAGTTCAGATGGATCAGAAGAAGGTGGATACCATTCGGAACTGGCCTCAACCCTCCACGGTAAAAGATCTGCAACGCTTCTTAGGATTCGCCAACTTCTACAGATGATTTATTCACAACTACAGCATTGTCAGTGCTCCTCTGACCTCCGCCAGATTGTCCCTGTCTCCTGAAGCCATCGCCACCTTTAAACGCCTCAAAGATTCCTTCCTGACCGCTCCCGTCCTGATTCATCCCAACCCTGACCTGCCCATCGTTGTTGAGGTCGACGCATCCTCCACTGGTGTAGGAGCTGTCCTTTCCCAGCGGCAGGGGACTCCTCCCAGACTCCATCCATGTGCCTTCTTCTCCAAGAAGCTTTCCCCAGCAGAGCGGAACTATGACATCGGGTATCGTGAACTGCTTGCCATAAAGCTTGCCCTAGAGGAATGGAGGCATTGGCTGGAGGGAGCCAATCACCAGGTGGAGGTCATAACCGATCATGACCGAGTATATCCGAGAGGCTAAGCGACTGAATCCCCGCCAGGCTCGATGGGCCCTCGAAGCCTGTTTCACTTACCACCAGTCTGTCTCCTGGTCATTCCGTGACACACACAGTCTTTAGGTCAAGTTGACGGTCGTAACCTAGACCTATACCTCCTCTGAGGCTGAGGCAGGGCTGAGATAAATACGTAAATATCACTATAAGCCAGTATCATGGTGAATGGCTGTTTTCCCTTTTAAAAGTACAAGCAGCAAAGAATGGCCAGTCAGAATGACTGCAAAGCGAATGCCAGATAATTATGATGAGTAAGAAAGCAGAGCAGCAGTAACAGAATAATGACAGAAAACACCAAACAAAATTCATTGTTGGTGGGTTTTCTGTAATTGGCTGAAATGGTACATGCAGTTTTCATGTTTTGTTGTTTTGTAGGAGTGAGTGGGCTGGTCTATGGAGGACAGAGTCTCTGTGAAAAAATTTTTTTTTTAGGACAACAGCACTCAAAGAAAACGTGAGATTTTAGTTCTGTGGCCAGCTAGCTGCACGGAAGCAGTTGCCAAGGTTTTATAAATAAGGCTTCATTGTATATAAAATGAAGGAGATGAAAAATAAATTGTTCACATTTACATAAAAGCATCACAATTGATTTATTTGTGCAGCTTGATGTGCTAAGCATGCATATTTAGAGTAAAATTAGAGCCTTCTGTTGGTCATCATTTCAGTATTAGAGTTTTAGAGAATTTAATAAACTGATAATAGAATACAAAGCAAACCCATATAATTAACCTACAGTAATAAAAGTTAGTACAAAGTGCACCTTAAATTTTAAATGTGAAAAAAAAACTATCTAAATCATTACCTTCCTCTCAATGGCTCTTCTTTAGTGGTTTTGGTTATAGAGTGAAAATCAGAATCCGTTACATTGGGCAAAAAAGGGTTAGTCTAACCACAAGTAGTCTGCTGTCTGGGTTATAAATTGCAGAAAAATTGCGCTATTTAAAGAAAAAAATTGCATATTCTGAAAGGGATTAGTTGAAAATCCAGAATCAAATATGACTAGGATAAATTAATCCTCAAAAAACATTCACTAAGCAGCAAAAAGCCTAGTGTAAAGGACCCACTGATAGCTCGGCAGAGGGTTTTTGCATCTGTGAGTACATGCATTACAGATTGCGGGGGGGGCACGTGTCATGGCTGCCTGTTGTGACACCCTGGTGCTGAGGGCTGAAGGCTCAGTGATCATGCTGCTGCACAGAGACATCAGTCAGCACTCAGCAGCCATTAATGCCCCCAGAGAGAGACTGATAAAGGGAGGCAAACAAAGACAGCGAAAAAGGATGTAGAGATGGAAAGGAAGAGAAAAACACAAACAAGGAAATAAAGAGATGTAAAAGAAAATGAAAGAGAAAACCAAAAGAAAAAGGGAGGGGGGGTTAAGAGTCAATGTCAGTGGGGGTCCAGGGCTGTGTTAATGAGGCTGACTGCAGAGGGGAAGAAACTTTTTTAAACTTAAAAGTTACAAGTAGAGTTAAGGTTAGGGTTAGGTGCCTTGAAGTCAACGGTCGCAGCGCTGCCTTGAAGTCGATGTTGGGGGTTTAAAACACCATTGAGCCCTTTCTAAAGTCCACAATGATCTTTAGAGCATCACCAGGTGGTCAATCTCCCGCCTGTAGGCGGACCCGTCCCCACCAGAGATGAGTCCAATGAGGGTAGTTTCGTCCGCGAACTTCAGGAGCTTGACGGACTGGTGACTGGAGGTGCAGCTGTTGGTGTACAGGGAGTACAAGAGCAGACGCAGCCTTGAGGGGAACTGGTGCTGATGGTCAGAGAGTCAGAGACGTGCTTCCCCAGCTTCACGCACTGCTTCCTGTCAGACAGGAAGTCTGTTCCTGAGTTCCTGAGTCCAGGTGCCGGAAGATGAAATGAAGAGCCATGTTGACTGCGTTGTCTACAGACCTGTTGGCTCTGTAGGCGAACTGCAGGGGGTACAGCAGTGGTTCCGTGAGGGTTTTGAGGTGAGCCAGCTCCTTAAAGAAAATATTTTACTTCTCTACAGTTCTTTTTTTCTGTGCAATTACACTTTTCATAAAGGTGGAGAGAGGCTGGAGCATATCCCAGCATGCACTAAAGAGAAAGTAGGGAGACATTTATTTCCAGGAACAGTGTGTGAAAGGGAAACGGGATGAGAAAGGGACACAAAGAGAGATAAAGGGGAGGAGAGAGGAAGATTGCTTTAGGGATTGATGGAAGCCCAGAGTTTTAGATGTAGGTCACCAATTCAGAAATGTATGTCAGTGTGTTAGGAACAAGGAATACACATTTACGCATCCACAGTAATAGATTTCTGTTTAAAAACACATCTTTTGCTACGTTTACGCCTCACACCCACACTACGCCGGCATTTCTGAGCCCCTAAAACGGAGCGATTTGGAAAGACTGCTGACCCCGTTTAAGTTTGAAAACGTGTGGTTGCGTTGTAGTCTGGAGAGGCAGAAACGGAGACCTTTGGAAACAATGACGCACGTCAGTTTTATCAGTTAGGTAGGCTTACATACCTTAACAGTTCCACCTCGTTGTCGGCCCAAGCAAATAAATCCCTGGTCTTACTTTTCGCCATTGTTCTTTCCCCCAAAGAATTTTCTGTATTTTCTACTTATACATCCTTGATTTCAACTGCAGAGTAACGTTATACAATCTGCTTTCTGTTTAGTGTGGATGTAGCCTTAGAGCGCAGAGTGTTAGAGACAAATGAAAGAACAGACAGACAGAGGTAAGCAGATGATTAGATGACTAATAGGAGGGAGAGGGGGAATGTTTGTCAAAAGACAGGTAGAAAGGGGGAAAGACACAAAGTACAATAGATAGACTTAGGTGTAGTTACAGGACCATCACTGATAAGACTGGCAGGCTTTGCACTACATTTTACAGATATTTTACACAAAGTATTTTTATATCAGAAAACTAATGCTTTGGGGTGACCTCTAGCTCACCCAGTAGAGTGTGCGGCCCATGTAGGCTGAGTCCTTGGCAGTGGCCCGTGTTTAAATCCGACCCGCGGCTCTTTGCTACATGTCGTCCCCACTCTCTCTCCCCTTTCCTCTCTTTAAGCTGTCCTGTTGATTAAAGGCCATAAAAGCCCAAAAATAACCTCTAATGTTATAAGACAAAGAGAGGAGAATCTAACATAAAAAAGAAGAGGGTGTTGTTCTCACCGTGAAAAATCGACCTAAAGCAATTGCTAATGGTGATAAAGGAGTGACAGGCCAAGAAAAACAATAAAAAATCTCTTCCAACCACTTTTAAGCTGCAACACACTTGTATCTGCAAAGCTGGAGGCCGGGGCTCATGTCTACATAACATAGCCTACACTTCATGTAGTCCTCTTTGTCAGTACTAAGCAATAGATAAAACAAACACCAATTACATGGTGCTCTGCATGGATGTCATGTTAACTGTTTGGCAGAGCTCGGATGTGTGCATGTTGATGGTTTGTTCCATTTCACGAGCAGCAACAATGCTCCCGGCAGAGTACAGCAGTGCCTCCTGTAGGCAGCCCACAGGTTCTGTGTAGCCTAATTTTTGCACCGTGTGAACAGAACACAATGTACAGCAGAGTACTGTGTCTATGTGCTGTATCCCTGTGGCTCAGTTCCATAATGTGGAACTATTGCACTGTCACTGCATGGGACCTGTGTCTGGCTCTTTTTGTAGTTGCAAATGATCTTAGTTTACAGATACAGTAGTGAGGATATAAATATATAATGTATTGATGAACTTGATTTACTTGAGGTAACTGGTTTTCATTTTAACCATATCAAAACTTTAATTTGAAGCTTTCTCTCTCTGTCTTACAAACCTGCACTACCTATTTGTAGCCTCAATATAGTTCTGAAACTGATTACAGTTGATAATTTAGGAAAAATCTGAAATATGAGTGCCTCAATGAATTTCCAGGTGTAAAATCCAAAGCAAGAACAGTGATTACCCAACAACTGTTTTGTGTAAGAATTGTCAATATTCAGATTACAGCCTTTAAATTATGCATGTCCAAAGCAAATGGCCACACAGCCTTGCCAGAGCATGATGAGCAAAGAGAACTTTGTGGGCAGGCTAAGTGCCGCTGACAAAACATACTGTACAACAACAAACATGATTAACAAACCACTGAGCTAGAATGGACTGGAATCAGAACAGCTGCGTTTAAACTGGCATTGATAAATCAAACTTCCCCTGCAGTGATATCCATAAATAATGAGTCGTGACCAAAGTTACGCCACTCAATTAACTAGAAGCACAGCAGCATCCATCGGCAATTCCAAGAAGAGCCAAATACCATCACCCCATTAACTGCAGCTTCAGTGTGTAGGAAACATGGTGGTTGATAAGAATGTGTATGTGTGTTTTGTATTGATTATTGCGAAGCAGCTGTGCGTGTGCATTTGAGGGCAGGTGCATACATTCATTCATGCACGTGGGTGTGTTTGAGGGCAGGTGCATACATTCATTCATGCACGTGGGTGTGTTTGAGGGCAGGTGCATACATTCATTCATGCACGTGGGTGTGTTTGAGGGCAGGTGCATACATTCATTCATGCACAGGGTGTGTTGCTGGACAAAGATGTGTGAGATTTCTTCATATAAATATCTCTCATTTCTCCTTCCTAGATTTCAGCCAATACTGTATGTTACTCGTGACCGTAAAATTGAAAGTCAAATCGAATAGTGGATTTGGAGAATCGTGACACCTAATCATTTATTTTTTTTATCAGGTTACCTTAAATTGCTACCAAGAAATGTAGTGCACAGGACATTTTACAGTTGAAAAATAAACTTGTCACTACTTCATGGTGGACAAATTATAGAACGGTGACACTGGTTTATTTTTGCCGGAACGGCTCACGTCTCTGAAGCGTGAAATCTCTTGTGAACGTATATAAATGTCTATTATGGACAGTTGACTTAATATTAATTTTTAATTATACATTTCATTTATGTCTGTTTCTGTTGTCTGTTGTTGGAAGCAATGTAACATTTGATCAAGGCTCATAAATACTACCTTAAACAGCAGTCAGTACCAAGCTGCTGTGCTGCAGATAAAATCATTATTTTATGTTTGCTACATTGCCCAACAAAATGAACAAAAATACAGGTTAATGACAGAAGCTGTGGCGCTAGATTGGTTATATTGACATTTAAAATGAGTGATCACGGAGAAAGTCAGAGGCGATGAGCTCATGAATCAGCAATCACTTGGCACTCTACATCCCATTAAGATTTAAGTCACTAACCCAGGCAAAGTTATTTTAACACTCTACTAGTTCATTCACACAGGACCACAACACATACTTCTAAGCATTTGTGTGAGTTTGTGTAGGCAATGAATTTATGATTGTGGTGTGTGTGTGTGTGTGTGTGTGTGTGTGTATTAACACATATGGTATTAATGGGACAGTGAGTGTGTATGTATATGTACAGTTGTGTTCAAAATACTAGCAGTCCAACATCACAAACCTCATAAATCTAACTTTTTGGTAGAAGTGATATTTCTACATGGCAAATAATTTACTAGTAAGTGTTGTAGAGTCATAGAAAACCAACAGACCCAACAGCCATGACATGCATGCTGCTCATTCTGTGTAATTGAATCTGTAATTGAAAGGGGCATGTTCAAAATAATAGCAGTGTTGTGTTCAATTAGTGAGGTGATTGATTCTGTGAAGAAACAGGTGTCAATTATGGCCCATATTTAAGGAAGGAAGGAAGCAAATGTTGTGCATGCTGGTTATAGTGCATTTCACACTGAAATACTCAGCAAAATGGGTCGTTCCAGACATTGCTCTGAGGAACAGCGGACTTTGATTAAAAAGTTGATTGGAGAGGGGGAAATTTTGCAGGTTTTCCCACTTACAAAGCATGTAGAAGTCTGTATTTTTATCATAGGTACTCTTCAACTGTGAGTGACGGAATCTAAAACAAAAATCCAGAAAATCACATTGTATGATTTTTAAGTAATTAATTTGCATGTTATTGCATGACATAAGTATTTGATACATCAGAAAAGCAGAACTTAATATTTGGTACAGAAATCTTTGTTTGCAATTACAGAGATCATACATACATCATTCCTGTAATTCTTGACCAGGTTTGCACATACAGCAGCAGGGATTTTGGCCCACTCCTCCATACAGACCTTCAGGTTTCGGGTCGTTGGGCAATACGGACTTTCAGCTCCCTCCAAAGATTTTCTATTGGGTTCAGGTCTGGAGACTGGCTAGGCCACTCCAGGACCTTGAGATGCTTCTTACGGAGCCACTCCTTAGTTGCCCTGACTGTGTGTTTCGGGTCGTTGTCATGCTGGAAGACCCAGCCACGACCCATCTTCAATGCTCTTACTGAGGGAAGGAGGTTGTTGGCCAAGATCTCGCGATACATGGCCCCATCCATCCTCCCCTCAATACGGTGCAGTCGTCCTGTCCCCTTTGCAGAAAAGCATCCCCAAAGAATGATGTTTCCACCTCCATGCTTCACGGTTGGGATAGTGTTCTTGGGGTTGTACTCATCCTTCTTTTTCCTCCAAACACGGTGAGTGGAGTTTAGACCAAAAAGCTCTATTTTTGTCTCATCAGACCACATGACCTTCTCCCATTCCTCCTCTGGATCATCCAGATGGTCACTGGCAAACTTCAGACGGGCCTGGACATGCACTGGCTTGAGCAGGGGGACCTTGCGTGCGCTGCAGGATTTTAATCCATGACGGCGTAGTGTGTTACTAATGGTTTTCTTTGAGACTGTGGTCCCAGCTCTCTTCAGGTCATTGACCAGGTCCTGCCGTGTAGTTCTGGGCTGATCCCTCACCTTCCTCATGATCATTGATGCCCCACGAGGTGAGATCTTGCATGGAGCCCCAGACTGAGGGAGATTGACCGTCATCTTGAACTTCTTCCATTTTCTAATAATTGCGCCAACAGTTGTTGCCTTCTCACCGAGCTGCTTGCCTATTGTCCTGTAGCCCATCCCAGCCTTGTGCGGGTCTACAATTTTAACCCTGATGTCCTTACACAGCTCTCTGGTCTTGGCCATCGTGGAGAGGTTGGAGTCTGTTTGATTGAGTGTGTGGACAGGTGTCTTTTATACAGGTAACAAGTTTAAACAGGTGCAGTTAATACAGGTAATGAGTGGAGAACAGGAGGGCTTCTTAAAGAAAAACTAACAGGTCTGTGAGAGCCGAAATTCTTACTGGTTGGTAGGTGATCAAATACTTATGTCATGCAATAAAATGCTAAATAATTATTTAAAAATCATACAATGTGATTTTCTGGATTTTTGTTTTAGATTCCGTCTCTCACAGTTGAAGTGTACCTATGATAAAAATTACAGACCTCTACATGCTTTGTAAGTAGGAAAACCTGCAAAATCAGCAGTGTATCAAATACTTATAAACAAATTTAAATTATAGGCTGCTCAGCCAAAATAATTTCAAATGCCTTGAAATGGCAACCAAAGCCTGAACGACATGGGAAAAAACGGTCAATACCATTCGAATGGATCGAAGAATAGCCAAAATGACAAAGGCTCAACCAATGATCAGCTCCAGGAAAATCAAAGAAGACTTAAAGTTACCTGTGAGTACTGTTACGATCAGAAGAAGGCTATGTGAAGCAAAGCTATCAGCTAGAAGCCCCCGCAAAGTCCCATTGCTGAAAAAAAGACATGTACTGAATAGGCTGAAATTTGCCAAAGGACACATTGACTGTCCAAAGGAGAAATGGGGCAACATTATGTGGACTGATGTAAAAAATTGTTCTTTTTGGGTCTAGGGCCCGCAGACAGTTTGTCCGACGACCCCCATGCACTGAATTCAAGCCACAGCACACGTGGACACTGTGAAGACAGTAAAGCATGGTGGCGCAAAAATCATGTTATGGGGATGTTTCTCATACTGTGGTGTTGGGTCTATTTATCGCATACCAGGGATCATGGATCAGTTTCAATACATCAAAATACTTGAGGTCATGTTGCCTTATGCTGAAGAGGAAATGCCTTTGAAATGGGTCTTTCAACAAGACAATGACCCAAAACACACCAGTAAGCGAGCAAAGTCTTGGTTCCAGATGAACAAGATTGATGTTATGGAGTGGCCAGCCCAATCCCCAGACCTCAATCCCATAGAAAACTTGTGGGGTGACATCAAAAATGCTGTTTCTGAGGCAAAACCCAGTAATGCAGAGGAATTGTGGAATGTAGTTCAATCGTCCTGGGCTGGAATACCTGTTCACAGATGCCAGAAGTTGGTCGACTCCATGCAACACAGATGTGAAGCAGTTCTCAGAAATAATGGTTACGCAACTAAATATTAGTGCAGTGATTCAAAGTAAAGGAAACCCTTGAGACATTTTTCAGTTTATACAGTAAATGTTTGAGTTTGTAAAGAAAAATGCAAATACTGCTATTTTTTTGAACAGCCTAATATTCCTTTTTCTTCACTTTCTGTCATCAATTTTGGTCATGTTTTGATTTGGAATTGAATGTGCAGTGTTCCCAATGCATTGATATTATGGAATTAAAAGCTATTCTAAGGATTTTGAGCATTATTCACTTTTTTTAAACACACTGCTATTATTCTGAACACAACTGTATGTATGTTACCAGTCATAGTAAATCAGAGTTTCTGTGGCCAGTGTCTGTCCAGCAGAAGTCTCAACAGAGATGAGTGGGTGGTCCATGCTGCTGACCTAGGTGTTGTGCCAGGGCTGAACTGGCAACCTCTTTGGGGCAGATGGAGCAAGTGGCACTGCCATGAGGGTGGCTGTACTGCTATCCCTGTGAGATGTAGTTTGAGTGTTTTGAGGCATCAGATGTCCCTCGGCATGATCTGTTCCTGTTATTAGGTTGTTACTGTAAGCATTCGCAAACATTATTTTGAGTAATTTATCATGAAACCATATACATCACAAGCAACATTATGCCGCCTACACATGATCAGAGGTAGGCATGGGCCGGTATGAGATTCTGACGGTATGATAGATAGATAGATAGATAGATAGATAGATAGACTTTATTAATTTCAAGTTGGGAAATTACTCTGTTACAAGCAGCAAATAGCAAGTTACCAAGGACATACACACATAATCACTCACACACAAACCAAAAATACAAGAAATATACTAGAAATAATAAATAAGATAGCAGAACTACTGAAAAATATACTTAGATGAATGGACAATGATGTACATGTATATACAAGTGTAGAATAAAATATACAACCTACATACATAGTATATATCACAAAATAAAAAAATTATAATATTAGATATTAAATATGAAGTGACCAGTGTGCAAGTAGCATAATAGTGCAATATTGTAATGTGTGAGGTAATGAGATCGGTATCTCACACACAGCTGTGAATTGTTGTACAGTTTTATGGAATAACCTTGAGCTTAACCTTCAGCAAAAATACCACGGTTTCACGGTATTGCGGTATTGGAATTACAGCTCTAAAATGTATTATTTTGAAATGTCTGGGTAAAAAACAGCAACTTCTTTTCTTCCATTGAACACACTGTATTTTATTTTAGACAGCATATGGAATATTTGTTATATTTTTAAATGTGTACCATGTTAAGTTCAAATAAATAATATTATATAAAATACATATTTAATATTAAATAAAAATAAATATTTTTAATGTGGATCCCCCTTTGCTGCCAGAGCTACTGCTGCCCTAAAAAGAAGAAAAATAAAGACAGACATGTTAATTTAACCGGAATCACAAAGGGAGAGAATAGGTGGAGGATCGCTAACAGAGCTAATGGCAACAGTGCAAACAGAGCATTAGTTAGCTCCATGTTTAGCTTACTTACTGGGGCGCCCTGGCTTCCGCCGGAGAGCATAGCTCATTAGTTAATCGTCCCGATTGGGACACAGGCGTTATCAGCGGGTAACTTCTGTATGAGTAGCTGTGTAATAAGCCATATAATAAGTGGGGTAATGTAGAGCGAGCCGGTCATTATTGCGAATTAGAACCCCCGACAAGCTGATGCAGTACCCTGATGCGAAGCAAAGAGGCGAGAGGGACAGCATTGTGGATCAGTTGTTTGCACTGTTGCCTGAGTTAAAATCCACCAGCCTATGTATGAGTTTGCATGTTTTGCATGGGTGTTCTGGTTTCCTCTCCCAGTCCCAAGACATGCACAACAAGGCAAGGCAAGGCAACTTTATTTATATAGCACATTTCAGCACAGGGCAACTCAAAGTGCTTTACATAAAACATTAAACATTAAAAAGCAAAGAGCAAGATAGGAAATAAAAAAATAAATAAAAATATTGACGAATACAAATAAAATACAAGAATAAAATTCACAGTTCAGTATAAAATTAATACGAAATAAAATACAAGAAAAGAAATTAACAGTTCAATATAAAAATTAAGAATAGGCAACATAAAAAAGAGCTGAGAGTCGCGGCTGACCTGCAACTTTCTGGAAGTTTGTTCCAAATATATGGAGCGTAAAAACTAAATGCTGCTTCCACCTGTTTAGTTCTGACTCTGGGGACAACAAGCAGACCTGTCCCAGATGACCTGAGAGGTCTGGGTGGTTCATAGTGCAATAATAGATCAGAAATATATTTTGGCCCTAAGCCATTTAGGGATTCATATACCAGCAGAAGTATTTTGAAGTCTATTCTTTGAGACACAGGAAGCCAATGGAACTGGAGTAATGTGATCCACTTTCTTGTTCTTAGTTAGAACTCGGGCAGCAGCATTTTGAATCAGTTGCAGCTGTCTGATTGATTTTTTAGGGAGACCTCTAAGGACACCATTACAATAGTCAAGTCTACTAAGATAAAAGCATGGAAGTTTTTCCAAGTCCTGCTGAGACATAAGTCCTCTAATCCTTGATATATTCTTAAAATGGTAATAGGCTGATTTTGTTATTGTCTTAATGTGGCTGTTGAAATTCAGGTCTGGGTCCATGACTACACCTAGATTTTTTGCTTTGTCTGTTGTTTTCGACATTGCTGCTTGAAGTTGAGTGCTGACCTTCAATCGTTCGTCCTTTTCTCCAAAAACTCCTGACTACCTCAGTTTTTCCTTCATTTAATTTAAGAACATTTTGGAACATCCAGTTGTTGATTTGTTCAATGCACCTCGTTAATTTCGGTATTGGGCTATAGTCTCCTGGTGTTAAAGCTATATAAAGTTGTGTATCGTCTGCATAGCTATGGTGACTTATTTTATTGTTTACCATAATACGAGCTAGAGGAAGCATGTAGATGTTGAACAGAAGAGGTCCCAGAACCGAGCCTTGGGGAACACCACACGTCATATTTGTATGCTCAGATACGTAATTGCCTATAGACACAAAGTAGTCTCTATTCTTTAGGTAGGATTCAAACCAGTTTAGAACTGAGCTAGAAAGGCCAACCCAGTTTTTCAATCGTTCTAGTAATATGTTATGGTCAATCGTGTTGAATGCAGCACTGAGATCAGGCAACACCAAGACTGAGGTTTTGCCACTATCTGTGTTTAAGTGGATGTCATTAAAGACTTTAACAAGAGCTGTCTCAGTGCTGTGGTGTGGTCGAAAACCAGACTGGAAGGCATTAAAACTGTTGTTTACTGACAAGAAAAAAGTGAGTTGTTGAAAGACCGCTTTTTCAATGATTTTACTTAAAAATGGAAGGTTTGATATTGGCCTATAGTTGCTCATTAGTCATGTGTCTAGATTGTTCTTTTTTTCAGATGAATTGGTCACTCTTAATTGCCAGAGATGGGGACTCGAGTCTGAGACTCGGACTCGAGTCGCACTTAAGTCGCACAAACAGCTGACTTCAGACTTGACTCGAACTCGACCCAAAAGACTTCAGACTTGACTTGCGACTCGACCCAAAAGACTTCAGACTTGACTCGGACTCGAGCTTCGAGACTCGTCAACAACCTGTTTTCATACAATTATTATTTATACGGTACTACACACTACACTTAATATTACATTTAAATAATAATATATAATTAATAAATAACCAGCTTTTTTAAAATGTGCAATGTTGAGCTCATTAAACTATTTTTAAAAAAAAAGTGCTATAACAGTTTTACTCGCATTGCTCCCATTTCCTCCGTGACACGCTCTCCAAAACAAACAGCTGTGAGATAACAGAGCTCAGCCCATAGCTTCACTCACTCAAGAAGATAGTATGCGTGAAATAAAAACAGGACACGTCATTTCACTGTGTGTAGTGTTAACTACGCTAACTAACCGTGTATTGTGAACCGCGTGTAGTGATTAAAAACAAACAGACAACAGAATCCACGCGTGAGAGGTGATGGATATTTCCAGTCACTTCGTCATGTATTCACTTCGTTGAAACAAGAGAAGAAAGCCTCACTGATGTGAAGAACAGGACAGAGAAACGTATATAAATGTTCTCTGCCTACCGTATGCCAACGCTCCGGTAAGTCCATCACCCCGTCTCTGCCCGGGCATGCCCCAGCTGCCCGCACATTTGTTGATAAACGACGCGCACGCGACGGTGAAATGGCAATTCATCCCTTTAAATGTGAATAAATGACAGTTACACTCACCGCCAGCAAATGCTCTTTCCATTGTGATTGGTGGTATCTTTACAACTCACTTGTTACCTTGTTTTCCTACAGACTGTGTTGATGGACAGTACATTACCATTACATTACAACTCAAACAGGACCGAGTAACACGGCGGATTTTTTTTTTTTTTTTTCTGAAGACTTAGTTACGGCGGCATGCGTGTGTTGTTAAGGCAGCCGCCTTAACTGCAAAGTGCTGCGGGAAACCCTGAAATAGGTCAGTCACTCACACACTAATGTGAAAGAGACGTTACATTTAGCATATATCGTCACAGGTAACAAGCTAGCCATTGCAAAGTGTTGTGCTAATTCTGGGAACAGGCAAATAGTATCTTTATTACTTATTATCTTTATTTAGTTAGTAGTCGCTGAGGCTAAGAAATCCATGGCGCACAGGAGGCGGGACGCACGGATCCATCTCCCCAGGAACAAACGCTGTGTCGGGTGGGCAAACTCAGGTGATGCGTAATTGATCCCGTGGATGATTTGTAGGCTATTAAGTGAACAAGGTGTATCCGGTCCACCAAACACTGGGCCGTCTTGACTGTCTTAATTCTGCACATATTTCTGTTACTTTAGCCCTATTTACTATTTCATTATTTCATCCATGCGTGGCGCAGCAGATCCGTGCGCACTGTCACCTGCCATGGAGACGCTGGCCTCACTAACCTCTCCTCCTCTGAGTCGGGTCTCCCTCGCGCTGGACTCAGTTTCACTGAGCGTACTAACACTTAGAAAATAAATGGCATTACATCAGTGAGTTCAAACTGCTTATTGTGCGTAATTTGGACTGACACTGAGATGCATGTTGTTCTGTAACTGGTGTGGCGCTGCCACTTTTCTCTTGATTTCCACTTTGACATTTTTTTGAGTGAAAGAGACATTACATTTAGCACATATCATCACAGGTAACAAGCTAACCATTGCAAAGTGTTGTGCTAATGCTGGGAACATGCAAATTTTATCGTGCCTGGCTAAGGCAACTGACACACAGTTCACCACTGCAGAGACTACTATTCACCAACGCCAGATGGATCGCACACAAAATGGATATATATGCTACAAATACACAGGGAACTGCTGCTTGATGATTATCACCGAAGCCTGGCTGAACACTCACTCATCCCAGACGGCAGCTAGCAGCTAACAGGGTAGGTGAATTTAAACAATGTCTGAGTTGAAAACGCATCTTGTTGTCATGTAAGGGCCCTGTTCATGTTGCACAGACATTTTAATTGCATTTTGTGTCTGTTAAGAGGCACAAAGGCACTCTTTACGATATGCCCCCAAAACTGTCGTTTTAGCTAAGTGGGAGCTCTCGGCATTAGCTGCAGCAGCTCCAGTTAGCTAGCACAGATTCGGCTCATTTTTTTTGCTATCGACAGTACTCACATACTTATAGCGATCAAGATTAACGTAAAAATTGTGAGTTCTCCTTAATGTAGAATGCGGTCTGTTAAGACCGCTGCGAAGTATAACACACCGTTGCCATGAAAAACAGAGCGTTGCTATGGACGCAATTCTGTTCACTCAGGCAATATAATCGCTACACACAGCCTACGACGTAGCTACGGCGGCAGTTCGACGCAAGGCGTTTGTGCAAAACTGTGGAAAAACTGCAAAAAAAGTGTGGGTGTTGAACCCTCTCACCGGGAAAAGTGTGGGTGTTAAAACACCCACATCCCCCACGGGTGCGACGCCCCTGCTGGTTTATCATGGAATCATGCATAGATTTGCTACCAAACTTGGAGGCTTGCAAATTCATGTTAACAGACTGGCTAGTGTTTGCTAACTTATTGCAAACCAATGTTGCTGATAACTACATTTAGATTTTGGTTAAACCCTATGGTACCAATTAGAGTTGAGCCGGATACTCGGCTGAAACGAGTATCCGGTATGGATAAAGCACTTTTGCTGAGTACGAGTATTATACGAGTAATACGAGTCAATATCTGTGCTTGGATTGAATAAAAATCCTCATTGAGTAGCTGACTGTGTCTGCGTTCTGTGATAGGCTAGTCACAGCGCCCCTCCCCTACACACATACAGATTTATTGTGTTGCTGTGTCCCGCTCTGCTCACTCACACACAGAACAGCTCTCTCTCTCTCTGTCTCTCCCTCAGTCACTCAGGTTCGCGGGTCTTTTCCGTTAACGTTTAGGGTTTCTTTAGCTTCAGGTTTGTTTTTTACTTCGGTTTGTAGTACTTACTTATTAACCAGTAGAGTTCTGGTAAACGTGGGGTTTGTTCAGACGTGGTGCTAGGTAGAATGCGACTCGCGTTGCGTCTCTGCCTGTCGGAGATTTTTTTCTTTTTTAAACCGTCAGCTGGCTCTAAACAGATCTGAAAAACAGGGTCGGACTATTTGATCCATAGAACACAGTCCCCCCCCGCCCCCCTCTCTCTCTCTTTTTCTCTCTCTCTGTCTCTCTCTTACTCACTCACACACACTCACACACACACATACCTGGTGTGGAAATAAAAAAAAAAAAATCACACTGATCATAAAAAACTTAAAAGTTAAAAAAAGAAAGTTATGTTGAGTATGAAAACGCTTGTTCATTACATTTTACTTCATAATTGCAACCGCATGTGTTGTATTCATTGGTGCAAAACTTGTTCTGTATATATATATATATATATATATATATATCATGTTATCGTGATCAAAACCATTGATCTGAAGCTCAATGCTGATGCTGTCATGAAAATAGTTTTCTAATCAGCAATAAATATAACAATTTCTGATCAACCCATATCAATTACATGCTTAAAATAACATACTGGTTAAAGCCTCGCCCATTTCAAGACAACCCGACCAACTTCCGGGTTAAATCCCGCCCACTTCCGGGTTAGGCCCCGCCCAGTCCGTGTACAGATACAGATACAGATAATTCATATGGTTAACAGATACAGATAATGCTGTAAATTTATATAATAAATAAATGACAAGAAGAAAAATAAATAAATATGAAAAAAATATATAAATATTTAAAATACAAAATGTGAATGTAATTTCAACAGCAGCACAACCTTACTGCATACTAGTTGTCTTATCTGATGCCATCACTAGGCTGATTTAAAAATTGAATTTAGGCTGCTATATTTAACAGTGAGTTCATTTCATTCAGGTGTGAGGATGGTGGATCAGGAAAGGCAGGGGAAAGGCAACAGGTAAGTCTAACATTAGGTGGAAGTGTAGGGGGAGCCACTTGATACCAACAGATTAATTTCTTAATATTATTAATATGGAAAACCTAATGAAAAATCTATTACATAATGTTTGTTTGACAATATGTCTTAGTGGAGAAGAACACAGGCAAGGAGTGAATGAGACAGACATGAGGTCGGCGATGGCATCAGGTAGAGATGAGACCAGTGATGACATCAGGTAGGAGTTCCATTAGACCACATAAAACTAAATGTCCAGTATGGTTTGAAGTTCTGATGACCTATTCACTGTGTCCTTTTTGGGGGAATAAATAGTGCAGACAGAGATGGAAAGCCACTCACCACCAAAATCACATCAACCAGGGGTGATGATTAGGTTGCCAATTTTCACAATTTGGTTGCCAAGCAGGGGCAGATTGGCCATCTGGCAACTCTGGCAAATGCCAGAGGGGCCGGACCATTTTTTTTAATGTGGGCCGGTCAGATTTCTTTTTTTTAATATACAAATAAATTGTCTTTACAGGCCGACAGCGCAGAGGATGGGTTTTTATCACTTGCACGATTTCACTATGGTTATAATAATAATAATAATAATAATAATAATAATAATAATAAATATTAAGCATTTGGCCAGTCTGCAACGGCCGGCCTGGTCCCGAGATGGGCCAACCGACCCAATCAGAAGTTAATCAAATTGGGACATTCAGTCAAAATCAAGCACGTCACCTTCAAACGGGATCTCCGTTTGCAGGGTTCAGGCTGTACCAGACTCTCCCGGTGATCATGCTGCTCTGGGGACCGGCTGCAGCAGCGAGAAGCTGCTGCTGACGGGCAGAGAGCTTCGCTGGAGCTCTAACTGCTGTCTGTCCACGTGGCCGTCTGACGGCATCAGTATTAAATTGAGACAGTTTCATTACCAGTTAAAAACGTCTCGTTGTCACATTAAATAGTAGTCTAATTCTGTGTTTTGGTTTTAACGCCTGATGCGAAGTGTAATAGGCCTATAGGAGTACACATGAAAACCCTGAACAAGCAGCATCATACTGCTCCGTCTTTCTGCTGTGCCACATTCACGTAGTGTCACGTTTTACACTATGTAGGTTGTTTAACTGCAATTAATCCGCGGTTCACATGTATGCATGAACTGTGGTGGTCCATTACACTGTAAGCATATTCAACATCACTGATCATTTTTGATCAATAGAATATAGAAAACATTACACTTCATAACGTTTTGTATCCATAACATGATTGTTTTACAATTTAGCAGTAAAAGCAGTAGCCTCTGTAAGTCAATCCTACATTTTTCAACTTGGGAGTAAAATGTGCTCCTTGGGGAAAAAAGAACATAAAGCCCTTTCATGCTAATTAAACAACTGGACTTTGGGATCAAGTGTTGTCGTATCTGGCCCATGTCCCGGATGTGAAAGCCCTTACTGGACTACTGAATATAATAATATTCCATTATATTTTGTATTTTGAATTGTTACCTGCCACCAGAATTTTGTGATTTCCTTGCCATAAATATAGACGTTTTTACCATAAATTGTTGCCCAAAAATGTATCAGAATGCAGGAATTGAAGTCTTTTTGTTGCAATCAGCAGGGGAAAAAGGACCCAAATGCAGAGAGAGACAGGCAGGCAGGAGCAGCGTTGAAACTCAAAGATTTATTTCCTCCAAAAAACAAAAACAAATCTATGGAGTCCTGTGAGCTGCAGGCAAAAACCAATACCGGGGAGAAAAAGGAGACATGGGAAACTGACTGATGCGGACACACACAAACTGACACAAGGGGATACAAAACGATCTGACAAGAGACAAAGGGAACACGGGTTAAATACATGAGGTAATGAACAAATGAGGGACAAGTGACACGAAAGGTGAAACACATCAGGGCGGGGCAGGACAATCAACAAAGGCACAAAACACATAAAGAACACAAACAGAACACAAAAAGTAAAACTAGACATGACAGGACAGAAAACAGACAAAATAAAAACAGGAAACAGGAACCACCGACAAAAACCTGAAATCAACTAAACACAGAAACTTGACAACACAGAACACAGAAATTAACCAAAAAATACACAATAAACCAGGAGATAACTAAACAGAAATATACAGAATATACAAACACAGGGAACATGCACAAATAAACAATAAAGACGACAGAAATGAACAAACTGGTAACAGAAATATCCCTAAACCGTAACACTTTTACCCTCGAAATTTCCTGGGGGAGACCAGACCCCCCCCCCCTGCTTTATGTGTTCCCCCAAAGGCCAATTCTGAGCAAGGAAAAACCCTGAAGTATAATCACAGACAGTCATAACAACATATTTAAATTGCAGAGTTCAGAGAGTTAAAAACAGATGAAAAGATGGAGAATCAGACGGACAATATGTACAGTGTCAACAGAGAGAAACACGGACAAACGAAGAAGACAGACAGTGACAACAAAGAACGACATACTGTAGAGAATGACAGTAACAGCATACAAACAGCATAAAGAGACAGACAGTACATTTGTTATAAAAGTGTGCTCTTTAAAAAGTAGTAAGTATTGTTTGCCAGTTACTTACATTAAATGTTTAAAAAACTGTTACATAAGGTACTGCTTATATTATTTCACCATCTACACAAATGTAATTAGTGAATGCACGTTTCCGTGGGTGGGGCTGCATGGTAATGTGAGCTGGTGTGACTACAGTGCCAGGGCTGAATTTTTGTCCCAGTCCGCCCCTGTTGCCAAGGGCAACCGGGCAACTGTTAACGTCGCTGATATACTTTAAAATAAACCTTTATTATTTAAAGCCCATACATGATGATGTATGTCTGTTTTTAAAATTGTTGCTGCATACCCCTCTGACACTGGGTAGTTGTGCCACTGATGACAGAGAGTGGTTATTTGAGTTTTGAGATAATGTCAAACCCAAAACATAGAACGTTTGTCACCCTAAAACGCATGCATAAATCTCACTTGACAAAAATGAGCAAATTTAAACACACAGACAGAAAGAGAAAGTGTACAGATGGATGATTGGTTTGTTAAGCCTAAAATTGAGCACAAGCCACAGAGACAACGAGGCATGACGACACACAAAGAAAGACAGAATGAGCGATATATTTTCAGTATCAGTACCACCCACAGCTTTTACAGTAATTCACTGCCTCTGACAGCTGGTACTGTCTTCATTATGAAAAAATGTGGTCACTTATTGTCCTGTTAGCAACTAGGCTAGCAAGCTTGCTGACTGACCATTAGCAAACTCACAGTTAGAGAGCCTTTTAGCTAATAGAATAACTCGAGTTGAATAAAATTACTTGAAATAAAAATGACAGGGGGAGTAGTCTGCCCAGTACAGTGAAAGCAGGAAGACGTTTGGAGAGCAATTGTGACTGAGTAGCATTAACATGTTCCCTGTTAGCTAGTATGTTAGCAGTTAGCTCCCCAGCTGAAGTAGTTCACCTACCAGCCCTGCGAGTAGTCCCTATGTCACCAATCGAAGTAATGTGTGGATGAAATATCATTTTGCCAAATTCTGGTGTGACCGCCTTTATTATTGTAAGCAATTATTCATCAAGATATTTTTAAGTTGTTCTGTATTTCAGTTTCTGTTGATGAACTTGTAAGGCATGCAACAGGAAACGCGAAAGGTTTAGTGTGTAATCTAATCACAACATAGGGGCTGAAGCACAATGAAGATAAATACAGTAGATCACAGTGTAAACATTATTGAATCAACTTTTCTGCTGTCCAGGGAGTATATCAGACTAACATAACAACATGTCTTAACAGAGACAAATAGTGCTGTTTTGCAAAACTGTAACTGTAGTACTCAGCAGTTGGTCAGCTGTCTCAGGTATTATTTTACATTACCATCAGTATATGAGTCTTTATGATACACACATTAAATGTTAAATAAATGTTGAGGAAAGCAACAGTTGTGGATGGACAGACAGCTGGAATGTGACTGCAGGTATAAAGTAAGTCTGTGTGACGCCACGTGCATGTCAGGTTACATTCATATTAGGTTTTGAGGCACACACATACCAGCTGAAAATGAAAAGATCAGGGGGCAAACTTGGGCAGCTTTTCAGAAGACACACACAAAGACATTGTTGCCTTAAAATACAAACAGCATTTCTCATATGCACCAAGGGCAACTGTGTCAAAGCAAGTTACAATAAAGCGCCTTTGGGTGCACTGGAGTTCATACAGATAGCCTTGTCCATGACCAATGCAAAATTTGCTATTCATATTGAAACTGGCAGAAAGAGAGACTGAATTTTAATTGAACAAATGATCTATTGCTCCACCGCCACTGCTGATTTTAATTTAATCAAAGCTTTTCTTCTGACGTGGAACAAAATATTCCCTGAGCAGAATGTTCCATGGATGTAATAGCTGAACATTTAATGCAGTGTCAGTATTTTGCCCGGCACCTTGCTGCTTTCCGAAGCACCTTCACCTGATGAAATGGATTCATTTGAATTAGTCATCCCTCTTTTCACACAGCAGGCTCATTTTAATAAAAGAAATAAACACAAAGAGAGAAAGAGTGAGATTGGAAGAGTAGGAGCACCTGTGTGTTGTTTGAACACTGAATGTTGGTCAAACTCAAAGGGGCCTTACACTTTTTAGGCTGCATCAACAAAACATCCCTCTGTCTGCAAGGTGAAATGAAATTGTTCTTCAGTTTTAACGTCTGGCTGTGTGCGCTTGTATATGTATGAATTCCCCACAAAGACGTGTTTCTATTTGCATCTGCTCTTCTTCAGCCTGACCACAAGAGATTTTAATCAGTCAGGTGCTCACCTACGCACAGCCCCCTCCTCCTTTCCCCCCCCTTTTCTCCACTTTTTCTCTGCGTCATTTACAGCTTTGATGTCATTTATGGCCTTTTTGTTCCATCACTGATATTCATAAATGTCCTTTTCCCATAAAGGGCAAGTGTTTTAAAAATGAAAATACTCTCGTGAGATAACAACAAACTCTGAGTAACATGACCTACATTACTGTGTAACCCCATTTCGTGCCCCAAGATTGTTTAGGGATAAGCACTTACCTACAAATAGTGTTACAATGAAAGAAAACAAGCTTGAAAACAAGCAGGAAAGATTCACTCCATAAACCAGAATACATATAAATACAGTCCTGAGCAGGAATATTCAGGACAAAGTGTTTATTGTTTTTTCTTCAGGTTTTTCTTGTTACCTTCCATATGAGAAAACCCTCTGCTAGGGCTACGCTTCATGCAACATTCAGGTGCATGTTTTGTATGTGTGTGTGTGTGTGTGTGTGTGTGTGTGTGTGTGTGTGTGCATGATAACATGTAGATGTTTGTGTAAATGTAGGGTGGGATGGGATGTTTATTTACACAACCTTTGTCTACTGTATTTATACAACAGACATTTAACGATATAAAATGATTCATTTTGTATTTGAGGATGTAGAACTGTACTTTAGAGGGAGATGAGACCTTGTCAGATTATAAAAAACTCCTACATTGTCTGGATCGGATGCAGATGGCAATACATTTCAGTGTCACTTCTATCTGTCAGACATTTAAGTGCTTTGTCAGACCTAATGTAAAAGCCTCATATCTCTGTGTGTGTGTGTGTGTGTGTGTGTTAGAGCTGTCAATCTTCCTCAATAATTCCATTTGAATTCCATTAGATTTTTTTTTAATATTCCAATAATATTCGAATATTTAATGCTCAATTGCAGCCTGTTAATAATATGTACTACCCTACTCAGGCTTATGCATTGTCAATGCCACTATATACTATAAGCATGTGGTTGTTGTTACACGTTCTGTCCACTAGAGTGACTTCTAACATCAGCCTGGCCTTGAGGGGACCTGCACGCAACTTTGTTTACATTCATTTTCCACAACGAGCACACAGCGACAAACACAAATCAATAGAGAACTCTGTAATGAAACATTATCTAACAAGTGTAGTGAAGCGGCATTGTTGTAACGGCTAACGGTGCTCGGTTAGTACAATGACATCATGTTAGAAAGCACAGCCGTAATGATTTGTCATAAACTAGGTAAGTAACAAACGATGCTAACTGCCGTAATAACCAAGCCAAACGGTGCTGCCACTACTATTTTAGTGATTTAAAAGCAACCTGTTTCTTGCAGGTTGTCACATTACTGAGAATACAGCTATTAGAAGGTGATATATGAAGTTGAAGCTAAATCTGACAGCTGTTAGGCCAGCTAACATTACCTTTAGCTGTCTCCATGAAACTCCCAACTACGCTAACGTTACTATACCTTGCGACGCAGTTAGAAAACAAGAATGAGCGAACTAATGTTAACATAAGCACTTTGGCTCGGTGTATGTCGATTTTAAAGTCATGTTAAAACTATTTCCCGTCCTTCGTTACGATTTCCAGCCGCAGCCTGTCACTCCCCTTTGTACTAAGTTAACTCGGTATGTAACGTTAGCTCCGTAATGTTGTACTAACGTACGGTACGTAACATTAGCTTAGACCTCGCAATGCCTTGTGTTTCTCACTCCCGCTAAGTTATTGTTCATAGGACGTGACATAAGTGACAAGTGGGTAGGCCAAGACGAGAAGAGGGAGATTAGCTAACGTTTGCCAACATATTTATGAAAAAAAGTCACATTCGAATAGTAATTTCAGCATTCGAATAGTATTGATTTTTTTTACTATTCGAATTATATTCGAATTTCGGTATTTGTTCCAACAGCCCTAGTGTGTGTGTGTGTGTGTGTGTGTGTGTGTGTGTGTGTCTGTGTGTCTGAGTGATTCAAATGCAAGAGAAAGCAAGATTTTGTTTTCAGTTGTATGCCAGTTTTCCTTTGCAGCCCATTAGCAGCATATTATTAAGGTCACAACACAAGTACTTACTCATCAGTAATTTTATTCAGGGCCAGTAACATAAGAGAGAGACAAAAAAATATAGAAAGCTACATATGATGTGGAAGGAAATCCACAGAGAATAATCACCATACACTATAGTGTAGTGTCCTTCGCTGTAGGATCTTTTAGCTTATTGTTTTGTTTTTTTGGGCCGCAAACTCCACTCCTATCAACTTCATTACCATCAACAGCAGTCTGCTGTTTTTATCAAAAAAGCTCTGACAAACCCACTGCACACTATAATATGCCCCTCACTAAACAGCAGACAGGACATGCAGTCAATTGGTAGGGGCTTATAATGACGCTCCCAACAATAGACACTGGGCTTGTTGAGAAGTTACAGTGTGCTTGTTGCTATGGCAATGCTGGATGTTTGTATCAAGCCTCTAGTCTAGGAAATAATAATTTATTTATGGTTTGATTGATGTTCACTGCCTAAATAAGAATAAACTTTATATAGTAATGCTAGCAGCCCCAGGAGGATGTAATGCTCATTGCGTACCAGAAAATGGACAAAAAATGAAGAACTCAAAGCCTCTTGTTGACTGACCAGACATGGCCTCCTCACCTGACACTGATTGGTTCGGTTCACTGCTGTCCAGACACAAACGCATTACTTAAAGCCTGACAAGATGGTTTTCGTGTGAAATGTGATCCCGCAATTCTCGTGTGATCTCATGATATCGCAAGAATCCAGCTGCCCTGCAAGGTAATGAAGTACCTGCATCCTGTTATGAAGTGATTGAATATATGCAGTGGCATGACCTGAGTAGCTGTTAATCACCACTGGAGCTTCTCTACTGCTAGCCAGTTGCATGTACTGTATAACACTGACCTACTTATGTCATCTGCTGTTTGTGTCCTGACACACAGGCAACAGAAAGGGCTGATATATCAGGGCTTCATTATCCAACCTTTCCCTCTCAGACTCTGGGCTATTTCCATCGACCAGCTTGTGTAAGATGAAAGCTATGTGGGTATATGTACGTATGTGCGTTTGTGTGTGCGTGCGTGCGTGCGTGCGTGCGTGCGTGC
This sequence comes from Sander lucioperca, assembly GCF_008315115.2. Classification (NCBI taxonomy): domain Eukaryota; kingdom Metazoa; phylum Chordata; class Actinopteri; order Perciformes; family Percidae; genus Sander; species Sander lucioperca. The sequence goes on from NC_050183.1 coordinate 3,948,333, forward strand.
GTGCGTGCGTGCGTGCGTGTTATGTGTGCTGAACTGTGTAGGAATCTAAGTAATAGCTCCATCATATATCATATGCCCGGTCAAGGGAACAAATTAACTCAAATTGCTACTGTAATTTATGCTCATGAATTACTGATTCAGGTGTAATGACACAAGTTTGAATAACTGATGTTTTTTTTTAACTTATTTCAAGAAATTACTTCTTTTACACATAAGATACTAGGGCTGGGCAATATATCAATATTATATCGATATCGATATACGAGGCTAGATATCGTCTTAAATTTTGGATATCGTAATATCCTGATATGACACAAGTGTTGTCTTTTCCTGGTTTTAAAGGCTGCATTACAGTAGAGTGATGTAATTTTCTGAACTTACCAGACTGTTCTAGCTGTTCTATTATTTGCTTTTACCCACTTAGTTATTATATCAACGTAACTGATGATGAATATTTATCAAAAATCTCATTGTGTGCATATTTTGTGAATGTGAATTTTGGATATTTAATTTTCTCCATATCGCCCAGCTCTATAAGGTACATAAAATGATTGAACTCCACTGCAATTGGGACACATTCAATCAAACTCACCCCATCTTAAGAAAAGTTCGCCACCTCAGATTTTAAATCAGATTCTGCGGCTGAATACAAGATTAGACGTTAACGTGGACATTTCTCCCCATGGACTTTGAAGTAGGGCAACACAGAGACCTAATTTCAGCTAGGTAGAGCCATATATTATGTGGGTCAGCCTCCTGGCCAGTTTTCACAGTTTGTATCCTCCCAGAAGGCATTGTGATTCCATATCCTGTGAATAAATGGCTGTAATATGTCTAGGTGTAGCTCTTGAGACAGTCTATCTCACTGTCTGCTCATTGTGAGATGGTGTGTTACATGTGGTTTGTGACACACCTCCCAAATCCATCTTTTGTACACACCTGATTTCACATCATAGTTATTCTGGTGTCATTGACATGATTAAGACCTGGACATATGCACATATGATGAAAATGGGTTTAAATGTCTCAAGGTTGTTGTACTTTAACTATATCTACATAACACATTTTTCACTGTGTTTTTTCCATACTGTGTTCAATATTTGAAAAATGTAATTTACACTTTCAGCTGTAGTCTGAAAATCTCCATGTTACATAATGTACTCAAACTGATTTAACAGTACAGGTTGATACCATACATGTATACACTGTGTACTTGCATCATGTTGTTGCACCCCTGTAAGTGCAGGATGTGTAAGAGACATTGTTATTATTAAGCGCTAAAAGAGTACTATTTTGTTGTTACATTTCTTAGTGCTTTACAGATGATTGACAAACCAATAAGACATAAACTGTTAAAAGTGGGATAATAATGCACCCAAAAGTGGAAATTCACAGAAATATAGGATAGTTAAGTAAATTACATAGATCAGTAAAATAAAAAAAGCATAGATCAGTAAAATATAACAAATGCAATTAACTTCTTAGTAGCCTAATTTCTGCTAGATTTTTTTTTGCCAGCTTTCAACTGCCTAACTTGACTTATAGACTGCTCCAATTGTATTTAGTATACAGGCATCAATCTTCTCATCCAACTCTCAACAACAAAGGTGATATGTATTTCCCAAAATGCCAAACTATTTCTTTAAGTAGTTGTTAGTAATATTGTTGATCTACAGATTTCAGGTTATTCTGTTGTTGCCATTAGTGAATGTCAGCTTGAATAAGAGCATCAAATCAGTGTGTATAAGATACATTTTAAAATCATACACGTGATTCAGACCTGCAGTTTATTTAAAATAATGAGCCACAGAAATGATGTTGACACTCAGTGGCCCAATTTCAAGCTATTTCATTTTGGCTGATGTTTCATCTGTTGGTGATTCACAAAAGAACCCTCTGCTGTCATCATAATCTTCCCTGTTGTTTATAAGTTACAGCTGTTCTGACACTTAGAGGTGGAAAACAGAGCAATCTCAGAGGACCACAGATGGTGGTGCTGTGTATGAGTGCATGTTAATTTGTGTCGTTTTTATGCATACGCACAAGTTTGGGTGTAAGATAGGATCATGATGAAAAAGACACAGAGAGAAAAGTCCTTTATCTGTAGTGTTCTAGTGTGAAGGTTTCGTTTTATTTTTTAAAGTGATACTGAACCAAAAATCAATCTTTCGAACATGAAATACTAACCCCTCTGAATGCTTAAAAGGTGGCTATAAAACGTTTGTGGTTAGTTAAGTCAGATCTTCTTTCCTTCGCTAGTGATTTTGAGAAGCTCCCCTTTAGCATGTTTTTACTTTTTGGATCCTAAAAGCCACAGGATCCAGAGGCACATGGAAGTCTTTTATGCGTGAGCAGCAGCATTCATTTGTCTGGAAAGGCTTTGTCAGGAAATGATAAGAGTTCAGCAGCTTTTGTGGTAGTGAATGAAACACTTCACTGCATATTCACTATGTAAAGGTGAGTCAGATGCTAGGGCTGCTCAATTATGGCAACCATCATAATCACGATGATTTTGGCCAAAGTAGATTAAAAATAAAATATAGAAAATAAACTAGATCAAATATGTTGTAGTGCACTGCCAAAACCTACTAAAAACTCCTGAACATATATTTAACATTTTGGTAAACTATATTCCACAGATTGCAGTCAGTAACTCAGCAAGAAGTCACAAGTCACAATGAGTGCATCATTGTGGAACGAGCACAATTGTTTTATCTCAATTATCTTGTTTTCATAATTGTTAGAAGCCAAGTCGTAATTGAAAATAAAATTTGATTTATTGCCCAGCCCAATCAGAGGCATTGGTAAAAACAATTGTTTTGTGAGAACCGGCACACAGTACCAGGGAATCAGACCACGGCTGAATACCGCACATGAAATTAATAAAAAAATATCACAGTGACTGTAGGAGCTCAGACAGGTTAACCATCATTGTGTTGATGTAAAGCAATCAGTATATGCTGAGAATTCAAAGTCTTGTTTTGGATTTTAAAATACTTTTTATAGATCAACATTCATATGTATTCAGTCTGGAACTGTCATGTTGTGTTGTTGCTGTAAACTTCGCAGACGACATGGCTTCTGAACTGTTGCAAATAGTATTGTTGGTCAAGAAATAGCTTCATATAGAGTGCCTTGGTGGCTTCGGGGTTAAAGCGGTAGACCATGAACCACAAGGTCCCTGGTTTGTACCTGGCTGGGGACCTTAGCTCAGCTGTATGTCATTCTCTATGTCCCTACTACCCAAACATAGTTAAACAATACAGACAGTAGCTTTGTAGCTAACTGTTTGTTGACCTATGTGTCATTTTTAACATGCGTATAAGACAGCTTTGTAGTTATTGGAAGGTACCTTTCAGCTATAACCGTGTCTCTTGCTTTCGGTCTTTGAGCAGAACTAGGCTAAAATTTATATTAATATCAATCGTTTAATCTAAACCTGGGCAAAGCAGCAACCAAGAATATTTCTCAAAATGTTCCTTTACTTATTTCAAATTCCAAAAATATTTCTGGAGAGGTATGAGAGATGAAAGTAGAGAACCCTCAAAAAGAGAAATGAGCAATGTGTACAGATGGATGAAGGCCACTCATTGTTCAAAGCAGTCAGTAGTATTCATTTGTAAACCACAGGCACATATTAACTAGCCTGGCTCCGCCCTCCTACTTACTTCCGCTCAATTTTCATTTCCCTTCAATACTCCGACTGGGTTTGCAGTATATTCGTTATATTAATATTAACATTAATATTATTTGTAGGTCCAATCAGCGAACAGAGGGAGTGGCTGAGAACGATGACGTTGAGGACGTGCACTAGAAAGATGCAAGCGAAGCCATTCGGTCCGTTGTGGCAGCAATGCTGCCGAATATCCAGAAGTTAAAGCCCGAGCAAGAACAATCTTTGCTGAGTTTTGTTGGTGGCCATGATGTTGTGGCCCTCCTCCCCATGGGGTTCGGGAAAAGTTTGATTTTCCAGCTCGCTCCGTTAGTGGTGAAGGAGTTGGCTAAGGCTAACGCTAGCAATGCTAATGCTAAATATAAGCCGATAGTCGGTCTCCCCTCTTGTTGCACATGCGCATGACATACATCACGACCAAAGCGATTGGTTATGGCAGATCCAGAGTGGCTCTGGGCAGATCCAATAGTTTTAAACTTCAACAGAGTACCCGCCGTCAAGGAAGTTAACACTTGTCAAAGGAGAGAGGCCAGACTCTCTGTACAAATGAAATGTACGAGAGTCTGGTAGAACCAGGCTACATATTAACATACATATACTTTCAAAAATTAAGTTACACATTGTCACAGATCATGTAGAGCGTCTGTCAGGTAAATGTGTTTCAGAACCAGAGAAGGCAATACATTTTTAAATTTGATATGGTCTGAATGTTCAAATTGGACTGACTGTCAGTAAAGTCTGGAATTTCAATTAGTTTACTCTTTCTGCCAAAGCATTTTTCAACATAAGGCATCAATTTGAGATATTTAATGTGTCATTGAACATTATAATGTTTTTTGTTTATTATCAAAAACTGTTGTGAACACTGAGTGAATAAGGGAATTAAATAAGCTGCATTATCATACTAATACAAACATATGTCAGGAGCTAGAACACCTTGTTTTTGTAATGCATTCGGCTGTTACTCATGTAACAGATCTTACATTGCCAAAATAAAGAATAATTTGACATAGTTACTGGATGTGTGGGTGTCAGAAGGAGAGCTTTCAAAATGGATTTGGAAAGACTCAAATCTTGAGGTAAAACCTGCCATGTGTATGATACAGGAGTCAGTGTTTTTCTTTGAGAACAGCGATGATGGTAATGAGCCAGCGCTCCTTTAGATGGCCCTTCATCCCCACACAAGTCAAATAAAGAAATTAAGGCACAGTAACACATTTGAGGAGTGCTATTCTAAATGAACAAGAAAGAGATAATTTAAGGCAAATATTTATTAGTTATGACGGGGGCCAAGCTACCCACGCCAGTCGCCCCCGACGCCCCGGGGAGCGCGCGAAAGCGGAACACGAAGCTGGGCGGCGGGGAGGCAAACGTCGGTAAATATCAAGAGGCGGGAGCTGCGATGTCTGCGGTACGTCGCCGTTGCAAACGTAGCGGTCAACAGTTCACCTCCATGCATATACAGACTACCTTTAACAATTCTCTACAATAAACAAACTTCATAATCCCCCTGACTGCAGGGGACAGCAGAGAGAAATGAGAGAGTGACTGAGAGGGTGGAGGGGGGGAGGCAGGTGTGGTCGTTGAGGTGGTCAGGTTGTTGCAAATGGCGTCATAGGCGCCGATTTATGTTTTCCTCCGTGGGTGCTTTGTGGGAAATTAAGAATCAATGCCACCGACATAACCAATCACACTATGTCAGACGCTCCACTTAGCACCAACTGCAATGTTTAATTGTAAATGAATGTAGCCTACTTGCAGTCTGGCACACGTGGGTGCTCAGTATTTTCATCTGCGCCTATGAATGGTGTTGATTTTGGATTGAAAAAGTGAGAGAAAAGAGTTGCATTTGTCCACTGTGAAGGTTGTGGAAACTTTGTCAGGTAGCTTAAGAAGTTTGTTTATTGTAAAAAAAACCAGAGGAGCATGCAAAAGCGAAAACCAAAACGTAACGTAGGATGCAAACATCAGTAAATATTGAGAAGTGTGAGCTGCAAGGTCTGTGGTACATTCCCATTGCAAATATGTCATTAACATTGAGTAAAAGGGCCAAAACTTGGTAGAGGGCCTCCGAGCGGCATGCCGTCGGCTGTGGCAGAGATATTGCAATTGCAAATTTCCCATTAAAATGTATTGAGTTATTGGCCAAAACAAATAAACGTTGCTTATAGCACCCCGTTAAGGCCGATATTCGCCAAATTTGGTAGAGAGCATTGCAGTGGGATGTTGAACAGTGATCTCAAGTTGTTTGCTGATAACATTTAATTTGGCCGAGATATGATATGATACGTGTGTTTGGTCGTCAAATGTGCATACTTTAACGTAGCAAAATTCCTTGAGTAACTTTTCGTCAGGTCCATCTGGAGATGCTAGGTACCAGGTTTCATGCTGATCCGTCGCACGGCCTAGGATGAGTTCAAAAAAGTTGGTTTTGCGCATTGCGCGATATTGCGAAAAGATTTTAAGCAGAAATGGGCGTGTCCTATATCATGTTATTCAGCTTGAAGGATTTCTAATGTGATGTGGAATGTGGGAGTTAAAGGCAAAAAACCATTATAGCGCCACCTAGTGGTCCACATGTGTAATTTTTGGTAGGTGTGGTCCATGACCCATTGTCCATCTACCCTGTAAATTTAAGGCTCTTCACATTAGTGTAAGTGGTGAATCTAGACTTGGGTCCCATAGGCCACGCCCACTTTGACCCCTCAGTACCCCACTCTAGAGATGGCCTTAGGAGTGTCCCTAGATGATACCCATGAAATTCTGTAAAAATCGGATGAACCGTTCATGAGATATAAACTTTTTGTACTTGTAGCGCCCCCTAGTGACCAATTTTCATAAAACGCGTGGGACACCTCCAGAGGGTCATGGCAAACAAGAATCTAAAGTTTGGCGTTGATAGCATTTATTTTGGCTGAGATATGGCAAAGTTGGTGTTTTAATAGTTAGCTAAACAAATTTGTTTGTGCGTAATATGCGCAGTTTTTATCCTACACAAATTCTTCATTAACTTTTTGTCAGGTCGGTCTGGAGATGCTACCTGCCAAATTTCGTGCCGATCGGTCGCACGGTCTAGGAGGAGTTCGAAAAAGTAGGTTTTTGATAAATCGCGATTTTTCACGCATAAAAGTTTAGGCGGAAATGGGCGTGGCCTATATCACATGATTCAGTTGGATCCAGGGAACGCGTGGATGTATGGTTTTTGAATGTACGGTGTACGGTGTGGGAGTTATAGGGCAAAACGCGTTTTTTCTGCTATAGCGCCACCTAGTGGTGTAAGTGGGTCTATTTTTGCGCCTGAGGTCCTTGTGGAGTTCTGGACCATTCCTGAAAATGCCAACCCCCCACCATGTACGGTTTAGGTTGTAGTCGGAGTTTTAGGCGGAGAAGAATGACTATGATGATGATGATTAATCAGTAGAAAAACAATAGGGTTCTACAGCCCTGCTGTAAGAACGGCATAGCTTTGCTATTGCCCGTTCTTACAGACTCGGGCTTGGACCCCTAACAAGTTCAAGATAGTTAATGTTGTGTCCTTGCTGTCTGCTAGCAGTGCCAAAGTATAACAGTAGGGAGTCCCAGTATGTTAAAGTAAAAGCAACACACCAAACTGAAGTGGTTCACAGACAAAAAAAAAAAAAGGTAAGTAGGTCACCTGTTTAAACACAGTTTTTGACTTGTTGCTATACGCACAAGAGTAGTCCTTGACGCGTCCATATGCTGTTCTCTTTGTATGCATGTCTGTAGGAGCATCATCATGTGATGTTTATGTTGGCTTTGAATGCGGCGCTGACTGAGTGAGTCATTTATGATTAGCAATTACTGCAGTAATAGATTCTGCAGAGCATTTGTCTTCACTCCTCTGTCAATCTGTAGGACAAAGACTGCACAGAAACACTCTGTTTGTTTCCTGGAGAAGACATCAATGCTGCTGCTGTATCCAATCTTTACCAATCCACTGTTTCTGCTGCTTGCCCTGAAGGTAAATGTGCTCAAAGTGTTTGTCGATGAATCCGGGCTGAGGCATGATAAATCACAGCACACTGATAGGCTACAAAGCCCAGGGCTATTATGCCCAACATAATATAACTTCATTAGTCTAGAAGCTGTGATATAACACCAGGCACTGGAACTTCAAAGTGTAAAACGCCACGTTGGCAATGGTGCAGTGTGTTTGCAATATGGGATGACCAGTTGAAACATTGTTGCTTGTTTACCTGCTGCTAAAATGTCTAAATATCCTTGCAAACACAGATAATTGTGAGAGTGGGCATTTGGGCTTATGCATGTGCACAATTTCACGATGACTAGGACCAAAGATGTCCACATTTTAGGTGCCGTTTTATTCACTCTGCAGAGGCTCAGTATCTGCTGTCTGATAAAACTGTTCATAAAAAGCTAGAAATGCATGAATCAGCCTTCTTCTCACCTATTGTCTGCATTATAGTACATGTTGTACATGTGAACCAACAAAAGTCCAGTGACCAGATGCATAAAACTGTAGATTTTTGATTAAAACTGTGTACGCACAAAAACAGATATATGCATTAACATTTTGATTTGTTAAAGGTCCTATGACATGCTGCTTTTTGCATGCTTTTATATAGGCTTTAGTGGTCCCCTAATACTGTACTTCTGAAGTCTCTTTCCCGAAATTCAGCCTTGGTGCAGAATTACAGCCACTAGAGCCAGTCCCACAATGAGCTTTACTTAGGATGTGCCATTTCTGTGTCTGTAGCTTTAAATGCTATTGAGGAGGAGAGGGGGGGCAAGGTGGAGGGTGGGGGTGTGGCCTTGACCAACTGCCATGCTTCGCTTGTTTTCAAGCCATGATGTCTCTCTCTTTCTCATGGGTGGACCAAATTCTCTGGGCGGGCAAAGCAGAGAAAAGGGGAGGTAACCTTTCCCCTTATGATGTCATAAAGGGAAGATTCCTGATTGGCCCATCTGAGCTTTCATTTTCTCAAAGGCAGAGCAGGATACCCAGAGCTTGGTTTACATCTATCGCCATTTCTAACCACTGGGGGACCATAAGCAGGCTGGGGGAACTCATATTAATGTTAAAAAACCTCATAAAGTGAAATTTTCATGCCATGGGACCTTTAAGACACACGTATGTCTAATTCTGTTGTAGGAACCTCATATTTTGTGGATCAAAGTACACATGCACAAGCTTTATTTCCACACCCATAGTCCATATGGATGTAGAAACATCCGTACACAAAGGTTTGCATATTGTCACGTCATAATGCAGCCGTTAGTTTCATTGGCTGCTTGGCTGGAGTGAGTGGTGGCCTATCTGCGTCACAGAGCTCAAAGCAGAAGTGAAACAGGAACGGGGTTCATTCTGAGGACATGTAACCGCAGGCTGTTATCATGTAAAAACAGGCTGCATGAGGAGATCAGCGTTTTCTAAGCTAATTGACGTTTTTCCCTATCAAGTTATGTTATTATGTCGGCGTCTGTAAATGTTTAACAAATGAACGGTCAATTGAGGGAAAACGCGGCGTTTGGGAGGCTGCATCGTTTGACGAATGAAGAGGACTCGCCGAAGGAGCAGCGTGCCGGCCAAAGGAGCAGCGTGCCGGCCGAAGGAACAGTGTGCCGGCCGAAGGAACAGCGTGCCGGCCGAAGGAACAGCGTGCCGGCCGAAGAACAGCGTGCCGGACGAAGGAACAGCGTGCCGGCCGAAGGAACAGCGTGCCGGACAAAGGAACAGCGTTCCGGACGAAGGAACAGCGTGCCGGACGCAGAGCAGCGGAAGACGAGGTGCCCGGAGTTGGAACGACAGGTAGGCCTCAAACCTGCGGCCTACCTGTCGTTCTACCTGGGCGGCCTAGCAGTTAGCTCCTAGTATCAAATGTGCAAGCACAACCAAGTTCTGTTGTAAAACCCAGACAAAACGAGAGTGAGCAGTCCCAGGGTTGGTTATGCCGTGACAATATCGATAGTTGTGCCCGCTAAGACCTGTCAATGAAAAATGTGGCAAAGAAAGTGCAATTTCACCAACTGTGTCGCACAAGCGCGTTTTCCAATATGCCAGAGCAGCTGTTATTACGCACGGCAGCGTCCGAACCACTCATTAATGACATACCTATAACCTATATTGTTGCGGTAAAATCTCAATCATCATTATTATTTAACGTCAAAAGGTGCTTCACAATTCAGGGTGAAATTAAACAATCATAAAAGGGAGATGATGGCTCAATTGTAAATAAAAATTATGAAATTCATCACTCATACATTTTAAATTCATTTTGTAAAATGCGCCTTTGATTGACATTTAACAAAATAACACAATCAGTGAAATTGGCAAACAACGTAAAAACTGTTACTCGTTTCTCAAATTGTATTCAAGCTATTCAAGCTATCTTAGCTAAAACGGTGTGTATGCCTGGTCTGAAGTGAGCGTGAGGTCCGTACATTTTCCCTTTTTAAATACCAGTTTATGTGTATATTATATTTTGTGAATACACATCATTTAGCTTTTAAAACCAGCCCCCATGACTGTTTTTAAAAGAGCATACTGATTTCATTGCAGACAAAGAAAATATTATATTCCAGCATATCTTAATACAAGATACATTTTAGTTTCAGGTTAAAATTTAACGTCAGCACATTCAGGGGTCAAGGCTGGTTGATGTTTTTCTGTCTATGGAGCGTTTGCTGCCTGTGTCTGCAAATTTGAGTGACAGAAATGGGTCATGTCTATCGTGCAGCAGGCAAACAAGAACTCAGTCATTAGTTTGTATAATGAGAAATGCGAGGGCACCCTCGTTAACATACATAGATTTTTTTACCACCTTATTATAACCCTTGTGAAACGAGGATGTGTTGTCAGCTCTCTCTCCCTCCTACACAACAAACGAGGTTGTCTCTCGTGAGCTCTTTAATAACTGAAACATCAACAAAGAATAACATATGTCTGCAATATTAGTTTACATAAAACAATAACACTAAAAAAAGAGTGGACGTATCATATAATTTATTTAGGAAAGCTTAAGACAAAAAGAAACAATTTCAAAGTTATTAAATAATGTAGAGACAAACATCTGAAGAAAACAGGGAGTTTACTGTATTTGTGTCACAGGAAGATTGTCTATGAAAGGTGATTGAATTTAAACATTATTTAAAAAGAGCATTAAAAAATGTTTTTGCCTTTTTCCTTAAAAAAAACATGTCAACTTCAGTCTTCAACACTGAACACTAGGACTGGGTATCGTTAATGATTTTCCGAATCAATTTGATTCCGATTCACAAGGTGCCGAATCGATTTTATTCCCGATTCGATTTTATTTTCAATTCAATATCAATTAGGTTAGGAACATTTCAGTTACAATACCAATTTAGCTTGCATATGAAAGAGATTCTACAATTGTACAAGGTTCCCTCTAACCTGCTGCATTCTTAAATTATCAATGTTTACATTAAGAACTGACCCCAAAGCAGTTACATTAATGTACTTTTTATTTAACATAAACACACACAATAAAGTGCAGCTCCACAGACTCTACAGTCAGTGAGTATTGAGTGACATTTTATTCAGATATCTTGAGGTGACAGAAGGACCTCTTTGAAAATGGCCATGCCAGTTTTTCCCTCACCAAAATGTAGCCTAACTTTGGAGGGTTTTTTAACCCCCTTCCTTCCCAACAAGCTAGCATAATATAGTTGGTACCAATGGATTCCTTAGGTCTTCTAGTTTCATAAGATACAAAGATCGTTTCTTGGATTTTATGAATCGATCTCCAGCTATTTTCAACATCCCAGTGTTTGGGGGTAAAAGTAACACATAAAACATAACACTTTATTTTACAGGTCCATGATTTCCTAATACTTTCAAAGGAGGTTCCTGGAAAGAATCACAGCTATGTAATTTAATACTAATAATACTAATAATAGGGAAACTAGAGAAAGTGTTTAATTGGTACTCTTGAATAAATAATACCTATACATTGCTGTCTGTTAGTCAGAGCACAGAAACTCAGCTGACCAAGCAAAATGGAAAATTTGTCTGCAAGAATAATATTGTTACAAAGAATAAAGTTTCCAAAAATAAAATTAATGAATATTTATTTTAATTAAAATATAGTAGTTCTTTCAAGGAAATGTAGATTGTCCCTATTATAAGTAACAAAGATATTTCCAGTAAATTGTACAGCAACTACCATTAGGAAAGTAGTTGCAGATTATGGACCCGTATAATAAAGTGTTCCCAAAACTTGTGATGGATAGGCTATATAGAGTAATCAGGATAAACAGTTGACAAAACACAAAAAGGGTATTTTAAAGGATACCATTAGATTAGCATGTTTTAGGCCATAATCTACCATTTTGTAATATGCCAACAAGAGCAAGTTTTTAGATTAGTTTTTTCTCTCTCTTTCTCGCAAGTGGTTTCAGTCTTTGAACTACACTATGAAAGTCAACTTAGAAACACTTTAAATGTACAGTATTTCAGACAGGTAATCCATCACATTGAATTATGTATTGCATTTTTCTTGTTTTGCTTTGTCAAAGTGGTAATGCAGTTGTGAGCAAGGATAATTCACTCTAGATGCATAAAAAGACACTCATAACAACAGGAGATTTGAGAGTTGGCAGCCGGAATTTTAATAGAAGGAATGATCACATTCATTGGTCCTTTTCAGATAATCATCCTGTATGGGTCCTTGAATGCACCGATATGAAGAATTTGCAAATGTCCCACTGCATTACAACATAATTATGTAGTGATGAAAAATACAAAATAAAGGGCTCACTGTGATGCATTACTAATCTCAAAAAATGTTTAGTCTCTGCCATCATTATAATGCACTGGAAGCAATGGAAACCAATTGCTCCCTAAAGAGTAGAAAATCAAAGGGAGGGAAACAGTGTATGGAGACTAGAAACTGTTGTTCTGAAAGAGCCAACATATTGACGAGCTTCAGGGTGAATTCAAGGAAATCGTATTGATTTGGGATAATGTTTATTCCTAAGTGTCTTCAGTAGCCTGGCTTTGACTCCACTGGTGGTGCAGGACATTCAGCTGTTTTACTCTCACTGTGTGTACATGTGTGTTAAAGTGTGAATCACCTCAGACAATTTCTTGACTGATGAATATTGAGTGTTGACATTTCTTTGAATCCGAAGGGCAGTTCAGTGAGCACAGCAAGAACTCAAAAGTGGGTCAGGGTCTGCACGGCCTGTTCTCTTAACTTGTATTTGGCCTGAGCTAGACTGCAAATGCAACAGCCATCATTGTTAATTATTATGTCCCTGACCCCTCCTCCACTCTCTTATGTAATGTTTCCCCCTTGTTTTTCTACCTGCAGAAAGACATGTTTAAAGGAACTGTGGCAGTGTGTTATGCCCTGTGCTCACGTCGCCCCAGAAAGATGGAGAACAACCCCCTCCTGTTCTTCTACAAGCCACAGAAGTGGGAAGTAAAGGCACCAGATTAGCCTTCACCTGGTGTGGTGCTGTAGGAAGATAAGGCGACGCAGGATAAACTTGGGCCACTGATGGAAAGCTTGAGGTGCTGGGAATCAGAGTGAGCAGACGGAGGGAAGTGGAAAAAGGTACGAGACCCTTTTTGTTTCTAGATTGCAATTAACACACATGCTAGTCTGGCTTACCAGATATACAGTGCTGGGATAAAGCCTGGCGTGCTGAATGTCAGGTATTCATTTCAACTTCCAATATCTCCACAAGCGTTTTTTCCCCCTATCCCAGAATGATAAGCGACGTAGCCAGGCCATTCTCCAGCGCTAACACAGCACTGTAGACATAGGTCTGGCTATCCAAAACTACACATTTGCTGACCCTGTATTCATTGCAGATAATATTTAACAATTTGCAGATAATATTTAACCATTTGTTAACAATATGAATTCCTTGTGAATTATCAACTCTAAAATACAGTTGCTTAAACTACAATGTGTAATGGATAGTGTTTTTTTTAGATTCTCCTCAAAACAAGTACCAACATTTATTGAAATCAATTAATATATGAGCAAATAAAAAGAGAAAGACTTGACATTGACACTGACAATGCATGATACATTAGGCCTCATTCATACTGACATTAGCCCCTATTTATTTGAATGATTCCAGCATTGACACAGCAGTGTGCCATGCAGAGGGCCCATGCAAAAACTTTCTCCACAACACAATGCAACATCATTCAGCAAGGCGCTGCATTGGCCAATCAAATATCAGCAAGAACACGTTCCAGGTAGATTACTTTTTAACGTGAACTGCGTATTTCTACTCTTAAGCCTTCAAATTAATAGATCTGTTACTAAGCTGAAGTTCCTAGATCATATTTAATTATTTTGTTATCTTTGTACCTGAAGAAACATGGCCCAACTATTGCAGCTCCTTGCATTGCAACACAGGGCTGTTTTCAACACACCAAAATGATGGATAAATGCCATATTTGTAGCAACTTTATATGGACAGGCCCTTCAGTAGCCCCTTGACCAGCAGGGGGCAAAGTATGTGACTACACCGGCAGTACACTGGTCAACAACGGCAACTGACATAATAGTCACAATCCTCCCTTCCAAAAAGCAGGACAAATATTTCCCTTAAACTATATTGTAGATGTCATAGACTCCTTTTCAGTTCCAGCATCAGTCCAGTGCTTAAATCAGTCATCTGGTATAGGGGAGTTACAGTTCCCATGGTAGATATAGACACGTCCAACACAGCGATAATACATTTGAAACACGTCTCCGTATCCGTGGTCCCTCCACCAGGTGCACAGCTGACGGTTCCACCCACAGGCCAGCGAATAAAACAGTTCAGGATGCTCCATGCCGATCATGGTGAAGAAGTCCTGGTCCCCCAGGTGGCCCCTGAAGCGATACTGGTCTGCTAGTTTGGCCACATTGCTAGGCTCCAACAGTTGGTTGTAGAGAGCTGAGTCCCTCATAGCACCTAGGTTCAATAACATCACACCGCTGTTAAAGCCTGGGCGGCCGTCAGGAGGAGGATCACCTACTCTGGTCTGAGGGTTCTCCTTACGATACTGCCAAAAGGTGTGTCTGCAAGAGAGACGGCAAGAGGTTTACATGACTATGAAACATTTTGCTCCATAAAAGCGTCAGTCGTGAGACAGGACTCAAGCTACAAATGCATCATCTCTTGAATAAACATAACTTATTGTGCGGTTAGCAATTAAGCTAGCTAGCTTGCTAACTGGCAGGTTAGCTCATCAGCCACATTAGCTTGCCAACAAGTCCTTACCAAGCTTCAAGCACCTTTTCTGCAAGGACACATGAAAATCTTTTTTGCTTTCCCCCTTTCTAGTGTCTCTGGACACTAAGGCTGATCTGATTGCCTTCAAAGTATTTTTTCCTCTCAGGCATACTGACAACAAACAAACCCAATTAAAAAGGTAGCACATGACACAAATAGACTCATTCAAGTGGTTAAGAACTATAGGATGACTGGAAGATGCAGGTGAACAGTCATGTATGTAAAATACAATCACTTTTTGTGTTGGTGATTAAAAAGAGTATTTTTCTTAATCTGATCTCATCCCTCTGCACAATTTGGAACTTGTACATCAATGGTGAAACTCATATGACTCACTCATATGTATGTTTGGGCTGTTACACATTTAGAAAAGTGAGGGTCAACTCTGTATCAGTCCACATTTGCTGAACAAACTGAAAGCACTGTGGCCAAAAACAGGAAGAGAGCTGGTCCAGCAGTGTCAGAGCATGTTGGAGTGCCAGAGGCCCGTGCCAACTCAGCACCCTGTTCTGCCAACATACCAACTCTAAAGTAGCTAAATGACACAGAGCTTCATTCAACAAGCATTTGTATGCACAAACATTACTTGGGTACACACAAGTAAAGACCTTTTGTGGGATTTATTAATATCTTATTTCCAAAGTAAACCTCCGCAAGAAAAGTTTTAGTCTAATGTAATAGATAGTGCTTGCTTTATATTATGTAATACATAGTGTAATAAAGGGTCACTATTTTTTGGCACACTTGACTAACACACGTGCCAGCAACAGTCCTGTTGTATTTGTAGGTTGCAGGAAAAAAATTTGATCTAGGTAAGATAAGCCCTGACATTTATCAATATATGGAAGGTGTCTGTGTAAAACATACAGGTTTCTAAAGTCGGACAAGATGTTCAAAGAGCACTGAGCTACAGGAGAGGAGCGACACTTGTCAGAAGTAGAGTTGTGAGAAGAAGGAAGTGATATTTTGGTAAGGGCCAGTTTATTGACCTAAGCTAGGATGTCCTTCTGCATCCAGAAAAAGAGAATTACCCACCCCCATTTAAAGTGTCTTTAAAGTGTTTGTTTGCCTATTCAACCCCTGATGTATGAGCATGTACGAGTTATTTATCTTATCTCTCAGGAGAAAACAGACAAAACCCATATGGGACACATAAGAAAAGCAGGAAAAAACACAGGGTCCTGTCTACAGCTGTCATTTTCTTACTACAGTACTTTCATGTTGCTGTGGTTTTAATACTTACATCAAGTCTATGGAGACCCCTAGTTTTTTTCTATTTTTTGTTGGGGTGAAAGGTTCGCTTGAAGAAAGTTCAAAATGCTCCTTCCCATACTGACTGCAGCAAGTGCAACGATGTTTTATTCTTCCCGAATACGAAGGATGAATGAGGTTATTCTTAGTACTGACCAAGCCTGAGGAAACCTACTGTTGATTAAATATTAGTGTGTTGGCTTAAAAGACATGGGGATAGAAGACAGACTGAGCTGTTGCAGGGCAGTCAATTTAGTAAAATAAATAAATAATACAAGATCACCCTTTAAGTCACATTAACAAAATCTGCTGAGCTCTGCCTGCTCTCTTGATGCAGATAAACACGTGGGAAAATTGTGTAGAATAATTATGATTCATATTGTAGATGATACCTCTCTCTTTCTCTGTGCAGCTTGATCAAATCTAGTGGGACCGGCAGATTCACTGAGTCATGCTTTGATATCATTACTGACCTATATTCAGCAGCTGTAGCTTGTCCACACAATTTTATACCATCTGTTGGTTTGGTAGCTGGGGACTTGTGGCCTTTGTGGAGCATCATTTATTATTTTTAAGACAAACACTGGGTCTACGTGCCCTGAGACACATTCAGGGTGAGTAAGGGAACATTTACACAGACTTTTCCATTCTGCTGGTTTGACATAAGAAACTGGAACAACTATATATATATATATATATATATATATATATATATATATATATATATATATATATATATAGGTTTTTGTGGTTAGAAATTAAGAGATGAGACAATTGTTTGTTAATATTATAAATTTCTACTTACATTGAATTTTTACTAACAAGGCTTATAATAAACCAGATGGTTGACATAATTTCTTCAATTTCAATCTTCAGTTTTCTTCCATTTTGACCCAGCAGGGAATCAGATAAACTTGCATTTTCTTTAAATTATACTTTTAATGATATCAATGAACTACTTTAGCAGCATAAAATATGAAAAAAAAAAATTTCAATCAAGTTCTTACATAAATAACATCATGAACTATTTACAGAAGAACTGCAGGCTTGATGCACAAAGACGTGTTTATAATTACTATCTTACTACATCCCTCGGTTATATCAAATACCTCTGGGTTGTTTTTGTCTTTGTTTCGAGGAACAAAAAACCTGGAAAGAGTTTGGCCTCACATAATACTTACATAATAACTTGTGTGCTCATATATAACACATGGGATAACTTCAATATATACAGCATATGCATCATTTTAAAAAAACTGTTTAAACTGCACATCAGTCATGTTTTTTCTGATGTAGTCTCTTTTGCTTCAGCCTTTGAGAAGTTGTGAGATTTGAAGGACAAGCACAAAATGCAGCTATCTTCTCTCTCACAATGACCTGTTTTTTGTTTCTGTTCCTTTGTACCAGTGCACTCAAACCAGACTCAGTCAAACTAGACAATCTGCAAGTTCACAGCTCCATCGTCTCCTGCCTCCAATTTTCACAGTCAACCTGTCAAGTGAAGTTTCTCTCTCATTTGCAAGAGAATGAAAAGCATTAGCAGGTGACGGGACTTTCTGTGCTGCTACCCCATCCAAATGCGTTCGCCACGTTGTTCAAGACAAGAAACAGCCTGCTCTCTGAAACCTGCGTAAAAACACTCACTGACACAGGGGAGTCTGGTAGTTGGGTACACAAATCAAATGTCTGGTCCTTTTCATCATGGAGTAATTTGGCAACATATAGAAGGCCAAAAAAGAAAATTCCAGCATTGATGGGAGAGGGGAGACTTCAAACAAGAAGGCATACAGTGCTGTTGCATGTTTTAAAATCAAGGTTTACAGAACAATAAGAGGCACACAATTTATTGAATACCTTATAATTCAAGGTTTATTCTAGCCTTTAACACCTCCTGTCCATTGAGGATTATGATGGTACAATCTTTCCAAGAACATTAACTCTACTACAGAACAAAGACAGACGAGTGTGTCAGAGTGAGAGTGCTACATAGCTCAAAGTCATCTGACTGTAAAACAAGATACGTAGCCATTGCAAAATTAAATATGTCAAAGTCAAGATTTTATTTGATTCGATTTTAGAGCGAAATTTGGGGACATATGGGATGTATCATACAAAGGACACTCAATACATGAAGCTTAAAGAGAGTAATTTGCTCCTGGCTAATGTCTCTCATTGTATGTTGTATTTTTGTGGCTTTGATTGTGACACTGTGTGTGTGGGTCTTGTCTCTAGGGTTTTTAAAAGATTACAAATGCAGCTGCAGGGAAAAGACATGGGGTATTTTTTCTCATAATGAACTTTTCAGTGGCAGGATGTGCTCTGAATGCGGCTGGTGGGAGGATGCATTCTCCTGCATAATGCTCTGTCCATTAGCACCAAAACAGAGTGGGAGGTGAGAGTCCTCTATGCTCGACACAGGACACAATGCATCGCTAATACCAAGTTTGAAAATAAAAATATTACAAAGTCCATTGACCACTGGCTAATGGCTAACAAGCCAGCTCACTGGGCTAACACGCTGGTAGCAGATGCGTTTCTCAAATGTTCACTCTGGCTGGATTTCCTTCTAAAGTAAACACTTAATATATTGACAGTGTATTGGGGTGCAGTGCAGCAGCACAGATGGATTTCTCTCTTTTCTCTAGTGAATTTCCAGCAGATTCTCGTATTGCCCTGAATAAAAGACAACCCTGATAATAAATTGAAACATGAACTACTTCCATTGAAGCATAAAGCAAATCCCACATTTGTCAAGCTTGTCTCTCATTCACATATTCTCTCCTGTCAGGCTCTTGGAAGCAGTCAAAATCTTTGGCTGTTAGGTCTTTTTGAGCTTCCCATCATGAAATTCTGTTACACCTATAAATTTCACCTGCTTGACAGACGATTCGGTTTGTAGTTCGCGTTTGTGGTAGATATATTGAGAGATGCTTTCGACTAATTTTTACTCGTTAGGAAGTTATTTGTTAATGTTGCGTACCCCCCACTCAATACTACACATTTTATTTTGCAATGTAATGCTTGGATTTGTATCCAGAAGTTGCACCTGACATAACCAGCCCCCCCAGTTTGAGAAAAAAATAGACCACCACTGACTAGGTGGATGGCAATATCCTTGAGATCCCCCAACACTTTTAATTTCCTTTAAAAAAAAAAAAAAAAAGAAGAGAGATGAAAAATCCATTGCTGGTCCTGGAATATGCTTCAAAACTCTGAACTTGAAAACTCAAATATGTCCTTCATGACACTGCACACGTCCATACACCCATACTGGCCTATGAATATTTTTTTCAACATCCCTTAAATTTGAACCGGTGAGGCTGTGCATGCTAAGAGGCACGATCCACTGCTATGTTGTTGTGTGTTTTTAAAAGAGTGTGTCTGGGCGCACAGGAACAATATTAGCAGGATCTTCCCAGGGTTAGAAACCCATTGAGCCAGTATAGTGGCCGGGCAGAGATACAGATCTGTTTGGAGATGCTGGTGCCAACTGGAGTCTGGCAGGAAAACTACAACTCCACTACTAAAACAGCTTACACAGAAACCTTACATCACCAACATTTACAGTAGGCAGACTAAGCTTTACTGTCTCACATGCATACACAAATACTTCCCACTGACGACATACTTATTTTCCAACTTTTTACACAATGGCACCCATGTTGTCCAACAAATTAGGAAAAAAAGACACTATATGACAGTGTATATATTAGTAGGGGTGTCCTGATAATGTTTTTTGGCCCCAATATGAATCCTTTAATGTTGGGTATCTGCTGATCCGATACTTATATTTACCTAAATGTTGATTAAATATGTTTCTGACATATTGAAATAATAGCTGTAAACTACTAAATTTGGCACACCTCACAAACTTCTTGATCCAAATCCTGAAGCTCCTGATGAAAAAACTAAAGATTTTAGATTGTAATTATTGATATAATAAGTAAAAGTTTAACTGGAAGAATGCTGAAACTGATGTGATCTGCTAGAGAGTCCCTGTGTAGGAGTTTTTGGAACTTAAAATACACTAAGTCCACAGTCTCAGTTGTACAGTGATGTTACAGAGTGAAAGGTTCTGCCCACACAAACAATCTTTGGTACGAATAACAGCTGCAGAGAGAACAAAAAGGAGACAACAGAGAAGCTCAATTTTGTCCCGTTATTAAGTTATGATATGTTCTGCTGCCAGTGGCATTTGTCATTTTAACTGGTGAACAGTCAATCCCCGCCTAAAATGAGAAGTTTCTACCTTAATGGTTCCTACACTGCTACTCTTAGCTCGTAGTTTAGCAAATGTGTGTATTTTGCCAATTCAGGTGACAGAACTCAGAGTTGCACCGGTGTGCAAAAATATATTCACAGTCATAATTTTTACTCATATATGCAGTGAAATGCTGCCCGTCTGTCATTGGGGAGAGCAGCACTACAACAGCAGTAGCAGAGAACAGTAATGAAAGGTAATGGGATTATGAACGGTTTATTTTAGCCGATACCACAATATGCCCAGATGCTGATCCTCAGGATCTGCTCAGGACATCTCTATATATTACATGCATAACATTTGAGGACAAAAATGATAATTTCTTAATGCATTATTAAAAGCAGATTAAAAGAAAAGAATCCCTTTTGGCTAGAGCCAAGAGATCTCTACTCATAACCAAGTCATAAGATGTGAATGTGAACTTAGGAAAGAGTGATGTGTGCACTTATAACCCTCAATATCACATGCAATTGGCTGAAATGAAAATATAATGCCTTGAGAATTTCATTAATATGGTGGCGGTTGTTTAAAAAGTTACACACACATTTACATCTTAATATGCATTTTAACTAAAATCAAATGTTGTGATTCGTTGTTTCATTCACACAGTCTTTAAAACCCCGGAGGAAACCACCTGGCTGTACGTTTATCCCAGTAAGCAGCTGTTACATGAAACCTCCCACCTGACCTAGCCTCATTTACAGTAGTCTCTCTCACACACACACACACACACACACGTCCTGTTTTGATGGTGTGGCTGGATGGAAAACAGTGAAGTAGTCTAAACGAAGCAGGCATGTTTATATTACTGTCTTGGAGAAGGATGGAAAAATCAGCTGAGGAACAAAGAGCTTGAAAGTCAAGAGTCCCTTGTGCGCGCACACACACACACACACACACACACACACACACAAGTAATAAGTATGAAATTTGGATTTGGATGAATAACTGGTGTAATTATTGGTTATTAGTGGTTTGTGTGCATCTTCAAAAGTCAATATGAGAAAAAAAAACTGGTTTATAGGAGGTGTAAAGCGGGAGGAATTGGATGGAAAGATCTTTACCCATTCCCAAAACTTCTTACTTAACAACTTACAAGACTGATATGAAAATACTTAAGTGTGCCAACACAAGCACAAGTTTATCTCAACTGTAGGAACTAAAATGACAACTTTTTTTCCCATTCAACAAATAGGCCAAACTTCTCAATGGATGAAACCTTCTGCATCAGTGGTTAAAGTTGTTTTGACACAAGAAAAAAAACACTCAAAGTAATGACAAAGACTAAGAATCCAACTAAGTGTTCAATGCTAACGTTCAATACTTGTTGTGACTCTTCCACAAACATCCTTCCAGTGTACACATTGCTAAGGTATAAGCTGTGTTTATGGAGGATAAAAACAATGGTCTCAGAGGGCGGCCTGGTGTGCAGGGCTCAGGGTGAGAGGAGAGAGAAGTCTTGAGCTCTGCAGTGCCACCACGAGGCGCCGTAACATAAAGTCAAAGTGGGTTCAATGAGTTTACTTGATAAAAGTTGAAGTTCCCAATGAACCTGACATGTAGGACAAATAATACAGCCAGTTAGATTAGGATATATGGATCCTATCAGTGTGTTTGTCCGTTCTGGGGATGAGCAGATAGTTTATTTACTCCAGACAGATCTAACAAAGACACTTCTAAATTTCAGGATGAGAACAAAACATGTCCCGACAAGAGGCGACTTTCTGCTTACATTCTGCCAAATCCTCAATTATGTATCCGACACAAATATTATTTATGAAAACATTGCATCTTGCAACTGTGACTTAATGTCTGCCACCATGGATCACTATCTTCCAGCACATACTCTAGATGCCAGGTAAAAGGATGGTTCTAAGGGGTTTGTGGCTGGTTGATTTTGTACAATGGAAACAATTATCTTATAATTAATGGGGGGGCAACACCTAAATGGTTTTTTTAAGATGACAGCAGAGTTTTAAGTTTTATTCAAAGCCCAGACAGTTGCATCGTGCATGCAGCACATTAGCACCACTTCAGCATACTCTGTCAATGTTCAAAGGGCTTCCACTCAGTTACATTTACTGTCACACATTCAGTAAATTCAGCCTGGAAATGATAAAGCACACTCAGGTGGGACAGAGCTGAAGCATGATACTATCCAGATTTAGGAATGTGGTTTTGTGTGTAATGAATCAACCTCCTGACTTTGTATTTGAGGTTGATCTGATAATTTACATCCCTATTCTTTTCCCAATTTTGAGTTTAAAATTTACCATTATTCAATCACATTTTTAATGTTTCAGGTTGCATTTCATTAATGAAAATATTTGACTGACAATCATGACATGGATCATTAGAAAGCCCACTAATTGTCTCAGTTAAATGTTGCATTACAACTTTTAGATTTGTGCCTGTAGTTGGGGAATGACAGACTGCTGAGGTTCTTGTGAATCAGAGTAGGCATGAGAGACTTCTGATGTTCTTTCTCACTTAGAAACTGTGAGAGAAAATAACTGTTAATGTGCAACTAAAATCCATCTGGGGTCAACAAGAGTGGGTGAGATTAGTATGGTGGCTTTTAAACCATTAGTGGGAAAGAGATACAAGTAATGTGGCTTCTCTCACTAATGCCATGCATAATATAGCATATCAGCATTGCAAAATAAATCTTTGATGACCTTTAAGCAAAATAAGGCACGGACCAGCTCATAGGGAAAATACACTGAGTGACCAAAACAAACAGACAACACTGTAATCAGTGTATGTTTCAGTCTGGCTGCTGTGGGCTTGACCATCTTGTAAATTTATGAATTAAATCAAGAAATATCTGTCCAAAGATATTACGAATCTGACCAAGCTTTTAATTTTTAGTACGTAACTGTTTTCCATAGAAATAGAATGAGAGTAGAACTGACAATCGTCTTCAAATCAATAGATGAGATAGCATAGATGGTCAGAGCCGTACCGTTATGCGTACTGTTGGCATTACAAAGATGTGTGACCGTTAACGTCCGCATAAACCGACTTGCAGCAAGTTACAGCCTCACTGGGGTTGAGGTTCTGCGACAAACAAGCAGTGGAGTAGTATGAAGCATAGAGAGGTGTCTTTTGTGCACTATGTCCATTGCCTTGATGCTATAGAGGAATTTAGGATTGCTAGATTCCATAATTTCTATTGGTAAATCATCAAATTCAATCTATTAAAAGATAGTGAGTGTGACACACTTTACGGCCCGACTGAAGTGTGTACTCACCATTAGAACTAACAATCGTCATTTTCTCTTGAACTAGTCAAATGACCCCGGCAAACAGTTCAATGTTCGTTTTGCTCTCATTCCATTTCCATGGTTGTGCCACACTTCCTACCTGTAGACTGGCTGCATCTCTCTTGCGATGCCTATTACCGCCTCTGGAGGAAAATGGTCAAATTCTTGGAAAAGGTCCCTGATGTTGGTCCTGTATTTCAGGTCCAGGTCAAGCTGCACTATGCGCATCAGACCTGAAAGAAGACCATAACACATTGATAAGGCAACATCAAATTGTAAAAAAAACAGAGATTAGACAAGATTATTCTAAACGCTTAAACTGATTACCGTTTGACAAAGAACAAGCAACCTCTGTCTGCTCCATGAGAGTGAATGATGAATTATAATTTATTTTTAACCAAGTTTAATAAATGACAAAAATGAGTTCTCCATTTTTTTTAAATCATCCCAGGAAATGTACTTCTGAGTTAACTGTGCATGTAGGTTGGATTTCTCTGATCACTAGAACATAATCAAGTGACTAACTAATCACTTTTAAAAGTCCTTCCAGGAATACACAGTGAGAGGAAATAGGAGCAGAGAGTTAAGCCCAAGCTTAACACAATTAAATTGTTGCTCTGCTGTGGTGTTTTGGACCTTTTCTTTCTGTAATGTGACAGTTGACCTAAACAAAGGAAATTGCATGAAAATGTCTATAATTTGTGGGGGAAAATGTATAGAAAGTTGAGCTTGACTATAAAAAAGTGCACGTTTGCCAGTTGTGAGCGAACACACAGTGAAAGAACACAGCTGTGTGCAGATGAAATGGTAACAGCAGTATCCAGGATATTCAGAACCTCACTGTTCATTGTTTCAGCTTCCTATGTTTTGCTGGTAGGCATGGTGATGAAAGGATTGGGAAATACTCAGGAATAGTGTGCCAGGGGCACAACATGATTATTGTACTGATGAAAACACTTGTCAGCTCTAGACGAACTGTCAAAGATGACGGCCTCTAGTTTGAGGGCAGTAAACATTTTTTGGGTGAAGGTTGGTTTGACAACAACTGCAGTATCGGTACAACTGGTGCTGAAGAACATAAAAGATGAGAGTTAGGCCTAAAAATAATAAGCTGCATGGGTTGTCTCCATCATGGACCTTAGGAGTATAATTCAACATGATTTCAGATCTGTTCAAAGCCTTGTTGAGATCCAGGAGCCAGCAAGTGTATTATGTGTGAGATAATTATAATTACGGCTGCACAAATTGTGTACTATATTTACAGAGGGAAAATGTGTTGCATCATCCATCCAGTATGCAAACAAGAAATATTTATTAGAAGGAAAATAAAGAGACTAAACTTCAAAAATAAAACATAATTACCTACTAGTTCAGTTTATGTGTAAACAAGGCAGGGCCAATTGAATTTCACCTTCATCTTCATTCAGCATGTGAGCTGTACATTTGCTTCACTAATCTTGAAGCTAAGGTCCCATCTTAATGCTGTACGGTTTATCTACAACAGTTTCGTGATGTACATCAATGGTACTTTAAAGTAATTAGAAAACAACTAGAAAACAACACACTAATTATCTGTGCTAGTCTTATTCTATTGGGGTAAAAATGGTGTCCTGGGCAGGACTGTATTCAAAAGGGGCCAACAAGGAAAAACAATGGCAACCTTGGCCTCAACAAAGCCAATGAAATGCAACACAATAAAGGGTATACATGTAACTATAGGGGGAAGATGGACTACAACTTTGCGCTACAAAGATATTTGAGTGCCAGTATCTGTTGAAACAAGTGATGGAAAAAGAAGACTCAGCAGTGTGGCAGCGACCGGTTTTCTGTGCTCTCCAAACAAGGAAGTTGCCATCACAATGCTTTCATGTACTGTGGCAACAGAGAGGGGCTCGTACCAGTAATCTCCGAGTGGTCAACGCTGTTTGTTTGTACTAATGGGGCTTAACTAGTGGGAGAATAACAGGAAGAGAATCTGAAGTTGTTCCAACAGTGTGATGTGGTGGGTTTGACGTTAGATCGATGACTCAACACAAAGTCTTGTGGGGTTTAAAGTAGGGCAGTGTTTGATCACGGGATATTATGGTTTCAATAAAAAGCTGATTACAATTTATTACAAGACACTAAAGTCGCTTGTTGCACTTTATCACGTCATAAATCTAGTGTTTTCCCCACTGCCTTAAAGCCATCCCTCTTACCAGTATGAATGGGCAGCATGTCTCCCATAGTGCCCAATTATCTTGTGTATAAAAGTTTTTATCATAAGAACAGTATCTACTCATTTACTAAAGCAACCATGTCTGCACTGTGATTGTTTTTTTACACCCCAACTAAAGCTGCCTGTGTCTGAGATTAAGCACATCTTGAATATTGAGGTTTTAGTTTCATTTTGGTTTCCTTTGAGGTAAAAAGTTAAAAGTCCTCTTTTGGTTATATATATTTTTATTTATTTGAACAGAACCCTTTTTCCTTTGTAGTTTGCCTCTTTGTGTTTGTAATAATCTATGTTCCTTATAAATAAAATTACATTATTTAACTAATTATCCATTTTAAATAATCGTTTCGTTTTGAGGTGATGAAAGAAGCTGGTTATAATGCCACCTCCGTTATAAATTGTCTGCCTTCATAACAAGTGGGACATCTGACATGCAAAAAAATGGCTCGTACGCTTATCGTTACAGTAATAAAAGTTGTACTAATGCTCACAGTGATAAAACACATTGTTTAAAAACAGCATATGTCCATTACAAAACCCTTTCATGATAAGCAGAAAAATAATAATCTTGAAAACTGTGTGAGAGATTCTTCAGTAGCTGTCAATTAGTGTATGCGCATTTCAGGCTTGACAGCTTTCCTTGTTTATAGAAAGCTGGGTATGAGCCTGAGGAGATGAGAGAAAGAGAAAGAGAAAGAGAGAGAGAGAGAGAAAGAAAAGGTGACAGAAGGTGCATTTCTCTTATTTGCATCTCATTCTCTTCATTTCCTCTCAGCAGGAATTAAAGGTGAAGAAGAAGCAACAGGTTTTTATGGTGAAATGAAACTTCCTACACGGACGATTGTCTTTCTGCAGTGCTGCCGGTCACTTTTGATTGGTGCACAGCTGTCCTGTACTGTATGATTGTCAATTCTAGGTCTTGTAAGAATAAAGAACATAGACAAACAAAATGGATAAGAAGAAATAAAGGGGGTTAAATTCAATCTTGGCCAGGTGTGTGGGTTTTGTAAATGTATTGCTGGGATAATGTTGTTAGGGTGGCTAAGAGCTCGCCTGAGGCTCTGGTCAGATCAGAGTAAACCTCAACTCAGCCACAGCAACAAAACAACAGAGACACTGTTATCCTACATCACATTTTTTTCAGGAAGAAAGTGGGTCATCCTCATTAAGCCCTAATATCAGTCTTGATGTGAGCACTTATGGCCTGTTTGTAAGGGTCATTGTTGTCTGTTTTCATCAACATTAGCTGGAAAACACCCTGCCTTTCTCAAAGGAAGGGATTGCTTGAAATTAATTCTCACCCTCATTATGTATGCAAAAATTGATACGTTTCTTCTGCAATAAAAAACTGTCCACGGCTGTTTGCAGTGAACAGGGTCCTCTAGTTACAAGCACTGGTTAGAAAATGCTCTAGGAATGTAAAGAGAAAACACAAGCTTTAAATCGTGAATTTATCATCATGTTTGCTATTATGTTATTAATATTGTATTTTTTAATCAGTTGAATCCTTTTTAATATTAAGTCGATTATTCAGTTATGGATATTTAAAAAATAAAAATAAACATAATAGATATTTTAAATAATATTAGGAAAAACTAGTTTTGCTGGACTGCAAAGTTTAGACTTATATAACTGAACGTTACTCTTTTTCAGTATGATGCCGTTGCTTTAACCCATTAGCTAAAAATTATGAAAATATGCAGGCTAGTCCTCTTGACTATTAAAAGTAAAACCATTTGCCGTCAGTTCATTAATTACGAAACCATAAACAGATCTGCTGCAGTTACGTTAGCGACAGTATAGTCTATATCCTTTGCGTTCTACTTCCGGGATTGCTCCGGTGCTGCAGGAAATTCCACCGGATGCACGTATTTTGTGTTTCCTTCCGCTTTCTTTGTGTTGGAATTTTAAATTCGGTAGATTTATGAGGACTATTGTTGATGCTCCTCAGATCTCTGCATGGTAAATTGAGACAGCTAGCTAGACTATCTGTCCAATCTGAGTTTTCTCTCGCACGACTATTTTGCAGCTGCTCTGTGCGGAGTTTAGCACCGCCCATGACAATTCTGATTGGTTTAAAGAAATGCCATTAAACCAGAGCACGTTTTCCTCCCATCCCCAAATGCTGTGTGAAGTAGCCAGATTCTCCTTCAGCACGCTTTGGAGGAGGGTCTCTGTCAAACCGATGAAAATGATAGAATTCATATTTATTACAGCTTTTTTTGTCTTGTTTTTGGAAACTTTGAATCAAAGTAGAGAGTTTCTGTCTGATGTGTTATTAGGTGTCATTGCGGATTCTAAGGATTTAAACTGTTGCACATGTGCTTTTCAACATGTGTCAGTCAATCAGTAGGGACAATGACTCTCTCGACTAGTGAGAGGAAGTCAGAATATATAAATTTAGCTCCAGCGCTATCCACTCCACCATTGCACTAATGTTCAACCCTGGCATGTTATGTTATATCCATGGGGAATAGTTATCAGCTCTGGAGACACGGGGTGGGAGGTCAGATTATAGCAGGGGTATCTACTAAAACTTGACTTTAGGGTTTAAAAAAGTGTGTTTGTTTGTGTTTTGCTGCTTAATCTTGGAATTTCACCAGGAGGTGAAACAGATGGCTGCCAAGGGGCAAATGAAGATAGAAACTCAAAACTATTGCTATCAATTAGCATTTCTGACATCCATCTGCTGTGTAATTTTAAGCCTGTGTGACAACCAATAGTTTAGCTACTACCTCGCTTCCAGGTATCTTTTTTTTTTTTTTACTTTAGCAAAGGAATTCACACATCAGCAGTGCCACTTCTACCTGAGGTGGAAAATAGAGATTGTAGAAGAGACTCAAGTCCCAACATGTTGAGACCTCTAGAGGGGATGGAACATGGAACACTTCCCTACGTGTTTCTTAGGAACCTTATCGTTTCCATTGTGCAATTTTATTTTTCATCCTGTAAGGCTAGATGGTGTGGAAATAGAGTCCTCTTTTTAAAGCCATTTGTCTACTTACTGCTTTTAACAGTCACATATACAGTATATAACATATTTATATTTAAATGTCTTCCTTTTCCTTTATCCTATTAAAAATACAGTTTAGTACAAAATAGATTGTTTTAATGACAAAAATGTCAATAGGTCTGGTAAAAATAAAATACAGACCTCCCAAACATTGTATTTCCTATTACTATTCAGACTGTGTAGCTGGCTTAACACTGAACCCCAAATGCTGACATTTATACTTCTTCCTTCTCTTTTGACAACCGAATTAAACTCGCTGAAATCACGTCTCCCACTTCGCAAGTTAAAGGATGTTAAAAGTCCAGCCCTCCCACTTGCAGCTGCTATTTGTATTTATGGATATCACATTTGTTTCACTGCCTTTAATCACAAATTATCTTCTGTCTGCTTTGAGGCTCGCTGAATGACGAGTTTCAGGAAATTAGTACACCCCCACTCTTTCAATGTTAAGACAACTACATCTGCCCTTTAGAGATAAAAAGGATTCTTTAAATAGAAATGTGTGACCACTTGGACACAAAGCAGACGGATGGCACATGTGGTTAATCAATAAGCATTTCAAGTACACGTGAGACACTGTTAGCGGCAGCAGCCGCCCGCCTCCACACAGCACGGAGTCCAGCTCTCAAATCCAGGAGATGCAACTCCGGGGACTGGCTGCTATACTGTATATACTTGGCCAGTTTGTCAGTCAGGGGGATATCACGTGAACGGCTTTTCACTGTGTCTATCGTTGTTGTGTTCAGACTAATAGATGTTAATTGTCATTGAGGCTTTTGTGAATTAATATTGAGGCACTTGTTAACTACCTGGAGACTGGGCCAGATTCAGTTTTGCTTATTGATTATCACACACACACACAATATTTTAGTCTAGAAACACTAGGAGCAGGGGCGGCTGTTTTTGGTTTTCATTGTAAAGTAGTATGGTTTTAGTTTAATTTTGGTTTCCTTTGAGGTAAAGCTCTATTTTTAATATTTAAATTATGTTTATTTTTATTTTTTTAACAACATCCACAGGCCCTTTTTCATTTGTAGTTTACCTCTTTGTTTTTGTTTGTTATAATCTATGTTCCTTGTAAATAAAATAACTTTATTTTACTAATTTCACCTGGTTTTATGTTGCTTCCCCTAGCGCGAGCTGGGTCGTAACAGACAGCATCAGACACATACTTCCAGCTCATACAAGGGACTGCTCGGAGGAAAAAAACACACACAAAACACCCGATGCCACATGAGCAATATATTTAAACAAATTACTTTTCAGAGTCGACAGCTGAATGAAAACCACACACTCTAATGCCCTTTCTGTCATTTAACAGCAAATGACTGGTGATAACCATATGACCTTAGCAATAAACGAGCATTTCTTTCATCTTTCATTTTGTATTTATTTTTTGTTATTTAAGATAAAATACTATTTCAGTTGCATATTTGATAAGAGGACACATCTGCTGTTTGGCAGTTTATCTAAATAAAGAAATATTTTTCAATCATTTCATTCTGTTGTCGTGAACCTAAAATCATGAATCATATTGAATCGTGAGTCGAGTGTATCATTACTGAGTATTGTAAATAGCATACTTAGATGTGCTAAAAAAAATCCTTAAAGAAAACCTGAGTTTGACCACAGCCTTCAAATGTGGACAAGCAGCATCGTTCTATGGTGGAAAGCTAATAAATGAAGAAATTCAGCTTCCAGATCACGCAGATAACTGTGATTCCCAGTACTGCAGTGTTTATGAAACAGTTTAATGCATGGAACTGCTGAACTCTTTGCTTCAGAGTGAAAACACATCACTACATCCACTGTTCATGATTTGTCAACCCCTATTTAAATCACAACTTTATTTAAACTTCAAAGAAAAAAAATGTGATGATCTAAAGTGTTCACATCGTACCCGCTGTGCACCCTGAGTTAAAGTTTAAAAACCTAAAATAGGATGGTGCTCTGCTGTCTGTAAGATGGAGACTTCAGTTTCATATGTGTGCCTCTGGGGACTACTGATTTAAAAGCCCATTGTTTTGGGTCAATTAAAGCGACTTTGAGTCCTTGAAAAACGCTATACAAATTCAATTTATTATTATTATTATTATTATTATTAGTGGACTGATGCCCCACGCAGCACATCCACTAAAGTGAACCACAACAGAGGAGATCGCCATCGGTCAGCCCCAACACAGGGGGCATTAATGTGGGCAGCAATGATAGAACACATCCTTTCTTCCTCACTCCCCAGGGTCTCTGCAGAATCCCACGTGTCTGTTAGATACCTGCCCATACTGCCTTTTCCACCAGTGCGTCCAAGTAAATTTAAATTAAAATATGGTCTGCCAGAGAATAAAAGCAGAATACTCATTGTAAAGCTATATACAGTAACAAAGTATTTAAGTAAAAAATATGCTTTTCTTAGATGCAATGCGTAGGCCTTTGTTCAGCCAACAGGTAAATGAAGTATTTGAATAACTGAAACACTGCAGATTTTCCTTATTTGCTCAAATGAAATGAAAACAATTCTTGTTCTCAAATTTGAAGGGTAGCTCCAAAAGCAAATTTGAAAATAAAGTATTGTTATCGAAATAAAGTCTTGAAAAAATACATAATTGTTCAGATAACGCAAGACATTGTCCAGTACAACAGTCTGCATCCTAGCACATGATATATGACAATTGTAATGGTTTTAGAGTGAAGGCCTCTGCGAGGGAGGGTGGATGGGGTGGAGATACACGGGGAGGGGTTAGACGGGCGGATAGGGGGCTGTGATAGTGTGGGGAATCGTGGTCAGCCTGGTGGTGTTCTTGCCATCGTTTTTGTATTGTTGTTACTTGTCTTGTTTTGCTTTGCCTTGTTTTAATGTTGTACCACCTAAAGTTTACTGTTTATTTGATTTTTTGAATTAGTTATAAAAAAGATTCTCAGAATGTACAAGTGAATTGTATGTTAAATCGTATGCTTTAATAAAAAGACGTTTGAGAAAATAAAGTATTGCAATCTGCTGTCACATTTATGTTGAATGACATGGAATGGATTAATACACAGAAAAATACTTAACATCAATCAAATCTAAGTTTTGAATGATTCAGTTAAAGGTTTGTTTACATCAATAGTGTCCGTACATATTTTGAATTATTATCAGTTGAAAAACACCCAAAATGCTTAACATGTACTTGTCAACTATGGGACATTGTTTCTAGAAGGAAATCCCAGAGACACATATCTCAAAACCTCTGCAAATAAACTAAAACTATCTACATCTACAGAGAAAATATGCGTCAGTGATTAAAATTACAGCAAGTCATCAACACCTATTAGGGGTATTTGGACTCTACAGAGTTGATTTAATCAGATAATCATGGATCAGCCAGAGCTCTAAATCTAAAGTTAAATCTGTGGTTATTTAACTGACGAAGAAATGTGACAAGATGTGCTCTTCTTACTTTCAGGCATGATGTGATGCATGGCAACAGAGAGGAAGAAGATGGCGTCGCTGTAGTAAGCCCCAGAGCCAGCGCTGAAGTGCTTCTGCATGGCCTCCACAATAGGGAACAGCTTCTGTGTGAGAGCCACCACGTCATGGAACAACACCTGCAGATCAACACAGTGGAATCATGTTAGTACAACAAATACCAACAGCAATAGAGCTGTGAAATATTAGGAACCACTAAAGATTTGTATGAGCCTATTGGTAGGTACTAGGGCTGCCACCTCTTAGTCGATTAGTCGACTAATCGGTCGTTTTGGTCTTAGTCGACTAAGATTTCTTTAGTTGATGAGTCATTTTTTATGCTTATTCATGCTTAATTACTCATTTCCAAGAAACTTATGAGCACATTTCTGGTAAGCACAAGATTTAAAGTGGTACTTTTGCAGGATTAATTGTGGAGAAACTCAGTTTTACAGATGGTTCATTAACTACATTTATATTGTGCTTTTCTAGTCTTAATCACCTCTCAAAGAGCACAGCTCTGTCGATTACATCAACTAATCGATTAATCGACAATATCATATAAGTGTTAGTCGACTAAGAATTTCTTTAGTCAAGGACAGCCCTAGTAGGTACAGTACATATAAATCTCTGATTTGACCATAAACATGGAAAGTGCACTACAGATAACTACTTGTCTCGTGCAACCTCTCAAAGAAAGCTTTGACTGTCCACAATTAGTGGGACAACCATGTTGTCTGAAGAAAGAGAAAAATAGATATAAGGGTAAACAACAAATGTTTTTTGTAACACACTAGCCTTAAGTTATTATGATATATCATATGATGGTCAGACACTCTTATTGATCTACAACCCAAATTCCATTAAACGCTGTCTTCTTGTGTCCGAGTTTCCTGCCTCTCTGTGCTCCTCCTCGGAGCTTTAAATCACATGGCAGCTGTGAGGCAGCAGTCTCTGCTCTGATCATGTACAGTAGATATATCTACAGATTACTGAAAGAGGATTTTTTTTTATATATATTAAGTACTGATTATCATTAAAGCTTTCCTGCAGGAGGAACAATCAAATGTGTTGGTTTAGGACAAACTATTTCTGAGAAAAATCTGGCCTTTTCTAGTTAAGCCTGACATCAGTAGGTGCGCATGTTAAAGGCTTCAGATAAAACCTGGACAATATGGCTGTCGTATTATAAATCAGGCTCATGTGCCTCGATGGGAAAACACCATTTAATGATCCCTTGCAGATTAAGGTAGTCGTTTGTGGAAATCAGTGCTGTCCTGGACTTCTGTTGGTAATGATGTAATGGCACATAAATCACTGCCGTGGGTAGAATTAGTGATATTGCTATAAATAATTCTCATTAACTGGGACTGCAATAGACACATTTTTTATTGTATGCGTTTATTAGATTTCCATAACTCGTCCAAAAAGACTTACGGTGGTAATACAAGCTGCATTACAGTGTTAATATCAGAATCTATGTTTGCTGTTTCATTTGAAAGTATGCATTTGGAAAACACTACAAGAAATAATACTACAGGGGGGGGCATCTCATTTCCACTTTTTGCTGCTCTGGTTTCCATGTTTCTCTATGCAGAATAAAACTTTCAACTACAGAGCTAATGCTCAGTGTTTGCATTATGACATCTCACTGTCAATCACAACCAATTAAAAAGCCAAACCACAGGAAGACAAATAAGTAAAATTAAGTGAAAAATAATTATGGATTTCGCTGCAATGAATATCGCCTTGGTGAAACAGGATTAACAACAACTATGGATAGAGGAAATTAGTTAAGGACAGACAAACCTAATTCCCCCTTTTATAGCATGTATATTTCTGAAAGATTCTTGTATATTTTATAAATTGTTTTGTATGGCTTTCCATTCCATTGATTCCACAATTCATAAAGAAAAGTCATGTATGGCTGTAAATCGGGAAGAGAGGACCGTGAGTTTGCAGCGTGTTTAGCGATTGTTGCTGTAATTCTAAGCCAATAAAGTGTGTTCAGTCGGGTGGAGAGGACGGCAAGGTGGTGTTATTTTTAGCGGTTCTCACCGTAATTCAAAGCCTAAAACGTGTGCCTGTCAGTTGGGTACAGAGCTCTGCGTGAGCACAGGCTTTTATGACTGTCAATATAGCCAGCATCTAATGTTAGCTACTCCGCTGTGCTGTGGAGTAATGTCTGGCTATGTAAACAAGCGTCTAGCAACATTGTTGTGGATGCTGCGGTCTCAGCCTGGCAACCAACGTGAACTTCGAGTCTGGGGAGGAGGGGGCGGGGGAGACGACTCTCTCCAGCATTTTAATTTGTACTGCAGTAACTATTTTAAACACTAGCTGTCAGTATTACATATTGCACCTTTAAATATGGCCATTGCTTGTGCAGCATTTCCTTCAATAAAGGGATCAAAACCAAAAGAGTTAACCGACTAACCAGCCTTGAAATCAGAGGTGCTTGAACACATAATTGAAGCTCTGCTGTTTTGAAGTAACAGCAAAGTTTAAGAGCCTAAGTACTAGTTACTATTTTATACTTAGGAGCTGTGGCTTGTGAGGGAAAAGTTAAGTCTCTAGGAGTTGAACACAAATTAATTCTCAACCTGTCAGAAACATTTGTTGATTGTTTTAAACACAGAAAGGGATTTGACATTTGGCAAAAGGTTGCAATCAAGTTAGAAAATTGACTTACAGACTACTGCTGCTTACCATTTAAATGAGCAAGAGATCACATTGTTTTTTCAGTAGGCACTCCCCACCCCATCCTAGATTTTAAAAGGATCACAGATTATTGGACACACTGACAAGCGCAAAGTAGCCCAACATAATTATTTATCCAGTGATAAAATAAATACTGTTCTGTTCTCTAAACTTCTGATACTTTTGGCATAGTTATAGTGTATTTGGCCAAATATTATTATTAGCTCACAAACAAAACTAGCTGCACAAAGTTGACTTAAGAGGCTGGACACAATTGGCAGTCATTGGCAAATCGTGCTGGTTTTCAGTCGTCCGAGACATCAGTTCTGAGCAAAATTTCCTTTTTTGACTGTTGTGGCCAGGCTTGCTTCCCATGACTTCTACTGAACAACGGATAATAGGGGGGGAAATTGGGATGTTTAAGCCTGTATATACACTTAAATACAGAAATAGTACCAGTAAAAGCTGAATACATACATAGCGAACAATAGTATCCTTTCATTTACACTCATTTTCCTATCAATAACGCCGTGGATTGCCTTTGTGTGGGCACAAAAATCATGCACACAACTTTTAATGTAATCAATAGCACAGGAACAAGATAAAAGTTTACAAAGTACAGTCAGACCACAGCGTGCCTGTTAGCAGGACATTGATTTCAGAGGATCTCCATCAAGAGGGGAAGATATTTACACTTTGCCCCTTATTAAAAGGTGTGGTTCTGGATCCACATACAGGGTCCCAAGGCCCCCAAAGTCTGACTAAACAGGAGCGTAGCACACTACTCCAGTATGCTGTGTGAATGATGGTCAGAAGTAATGAGCACACCCTCTGGGCAGTGTGACTCTGTGTGCTGTTTGTTGCAAATGTCAAGTGTGTCATTGAATTTAGAACTGTTGAGAAGAGACGGAGGCTAAAAATCTTGCAAAACAGCTGTCTTACCCTCATGCTCCTTTTAGATAAATAATTAAAAGGATAAGCAGAAAAGGATATCAACGTGCTCATTTACACTGCTTCTGTCTGCCCCCGGGGAATCCCCGGCCCATCTGTAACTTTGGCAGGACTTCAGTGTGTGCCTGTTTGTGTGCACTTCAATAGAGACACAGTGGCTGCACTTCTGTCACTGGTGGCAGAACATCATTTCATGATTCATTACCTCAAACTATGAGGTCTAAAAGCACTGGTCTGGAATGATACCGTGACTATGATAAAGCCACTGTGAGTACAGCCTGCTGGTACAATTTATGGGGCATGTAACTTTGATTTACAAAAGCACAACATTTTGTAAGAGAGTTATAAAAACTTGTTTCCCTGGGCCACTATGTACTAACTAGAGCCTGACTGATACATCAGCATTGATATTTTTGGCCAGTTTGAGCTAACCACAGATATATTGGCATCAGCGTGAAATCGCAAATATCAGCTGATAAGTAAAATATGCTGCAGTACAGACAGCCAAGTCAAAGCTAATGTATTTTTAATTAGGATTTGGGGGGAATTTAGTGCCTTTATTTGAGAGTGGACAGTCAATGGGTGGCAGGAAGCCAGGGAAGAGAGGTGGGAAACGACATGTGCCAATAGTCCCCGGCCCGAGTTGAACCAGGGACATCGTTTGAGGTGAATACCCGCTCAATACATATCTTGGTCACAATTTAAGGGATCCTTATCAGAATGATGGCCCAACATTTAGCCCCACTGGTCAATATTTGGGAGTTTTAAAAATCTGTTAACAAAAAATCTTGATTCTAAAATTCTTTTCTTAAAGAATTATGACTAAGCTACCTACTGAGTGTGACATTTTACAGTTGAAACACCATTACATCAACAACAACATGCATCAACATGTCAGTGCTCTCCAGTGGAAAAACTACATAATGGAGAAACTGTTTCTACATTACCTCAAGCCAAGTTTGGCATTACTGTGTAGCAAGTTCTTAATATTTACCGGTTGACATATATACACCAATAATATATCTGCATTTTGTGAATATCGGACGATATATCTGCCTCTGCGTAACAGCTTGGGCTGTATTTTTGAGAAAGAGACATTGTCTAGTCTAACACAACACATCCATTTTATATTATAGTGTAGCTTGTATTTTTTACATTACACACTTAAGCTGTGCTCCTAGAAGACTTTGAGCTCAGTCTGAGTACAGAGAGTGAAATGAGCAGGAAGCAATCTGACCCATAAGCACAAAACTGCCAAGCTGAGCAAACCTTGAACCAACCCAAGCAGGCATGGGATCGGTCTAAGCTAATACAGAGCTGTAATAACACCAGATGTTGTAGATGATGGGACATTCCGGAGAGAAAAGGCCTAGCTGGTGAGGATGATTTGGAAAGGGATAAGTAATTTGTAAACAGGTTTATGATCTTGTGCTCTGTGAAGAATACAAAAGAAGAGAAACTGGCCAGGATGTTGCATGCAACAGAAAGAGCAACGTAGAGGGGACATAATCCTCTGTTTTGGCAGAGAGGACACAGTAGGGGAGGGATTTCCCAATACAAGTGATGGATTTGTTTGGCAGGCCAACACTGCCCCCATGTGTTTCAACTTTAAACAGCACCTACGGCCAATGTGTTTGTTAGGCAAGGCCTGGGTTAAGGGTTAGTTTCCAAGTTATGTAACTTTATAAAATCTACAAACTGTAAAGCATACCCAATTCATTCAGTGATCACAAGCTCTTTTTTAATTCTTTACACAACTATTTCTATCACTTTTGACAAATACAACCCTATGAATACCTTCCAGAAGAGACTGTCCAAAAGCATGTGTCATTATCCATATTTGTACAACTACTGGGTCTCATCCCTGTCTGTGATGCCAGGCTTTTCACCTTGTCTTCGAGTGTGACTGAGAGAACAGTTTGTACAAACTAGTTTGTTTCAAGTCTTTACTTCCAAGTTTGTTAACCATATTCACATTTGTTTGCTATACATTAAGTAACGCTAATTATATTGTTTTTAAATCTGCCATTATTTATATCTAACCCATTTGGAACTGTCGCCATCGCTCAAAAATAAAATGGTACCCAATGTGACCAGATGTATAATTTATATAAGCATTTTACCCAACGTTGCCAAAATATTTTTTATTTCCTCCTGTTAGAAATCTGTTGGGAAATCAAGTTGAATATACTGTACAATCTGTCAAAATGTTTTTTAGTTGCAAAAATTACTCTCCTAGTCAAAAGTTAACTTGTAAATGTTTTTTTGCATCTGACTCTGAAGTGTTGAATGTTGAATTGATAAAACTAAATATATTTGCATTTTAGAAGAAACTCTGGTACTGGTTCATCAGAGTTGTGCAGTTAAAATACAAGACGTGTCTCTTTCGGCACTGTTTTACTACAAAGATCTTAATATCAATACTTTGCTTAAGACCCGTGGTGATCTATATTTTGAGTATGCAGCACCGAGACTTGGAATGCTGTTTCTGTGGACTCTGTTAAAAAACAGTTAAAGACCAGTCTGCACTTTATTTTTTATGTATTTTTGTTTTAATATGTATCATCTTGTAGGTTTTATGTAAAACACTTTGTGATTTGTATCTGTGAAAAGCACTCTATAAATACATTTTACTTACTTAATAATAGGTTAACTAATACTAACTTTCCTTTTTGCCTAAGTTTTATCTGACTAACCCACAATCACATCAGCATAAAACTAAACTCAAGTGATTTCAATGCACATTAAAGGCAACTTTACTAGAAATAGAACTCATTAGTCAAACATCATGAGGATTTTCTTCTTCTTATATTGAAATCAATCAATACCAGAGCCATGGTACAGTGCAAACACATTTTTAGATTGCCTACCTCATACTTAAACGTTGCATCAAGTAGAAACTCCTGCAGCATCCTCTCTCCCAGTTCTTTGCTGGCCTGGTCACTCACAAAATGAAGGACCAACACCTCTCCTTCCATGAATTGTCCGTGCTGAACCATAGATAACATGGCCACCCTGAACTTGTCCTGAAGGCTCCGGCTCTTGTCCACCTTGGTGAACATCATGAGTGCGTGGTAGCGTTGGTCACCGGCGCTATCACTGTCCCCTTTCCTAGATCTTAATCCCTTGCTCTCTCCTCCTTCATCTCGCTCTTCCTCTCCTTGCTCCTCAGATCCAACTGGGTGTGAGAGCCTGGTGTCCACAGTTAGGTCAGCATCGTTTCTGTTGGCGTTGTGGCTGGCCTGGGTGTGCTTGATCCTCTTTGTGGTGCTGGAGAAGTTCTGCCTCTCTGAGCCAAAGTAGTAAAAAGCTACAACAGCAAGTGCAGCGGCCAGGAGAAGCACAAACTGATAGGACCTGAAAGTACTGATCCTACCCATGATTCTGGCTACCAGTCTTAGGATGCCCATACCTCCCTCTTGAGGTCATGAGAATGGGGGTGCACAAGGGAATACATTCAGCATTTTGTGTCCCTCCGGTTCATTATTATTTTTGGTAAGTTGCTGACATTTTCCTGTAAGAGAAAGAAAACACTCATTTTAGTCCTGATGCACAGAGATGGCAGTAATAAAGGGTTTGACTTTTGTGCACTAACTTCCGGCATGTTACCTTCACATTTAGTCAAGACCCACTTAGAAATACTTACAGGTGTTTATAAGGTCAATGGATTTTTAGCAAAGTAAGATTTAGTGTTTAAAACATTCTTGTACTTTTTGTTAAACTGAAATGGAAACTCTTTTAATGCTCCATAACAAATGGTTTTGGTTTGACATCCACAGCTGGATCACAATCCAAAAGTTACTATCCTGTAACGTTACTATCCAATTCAGTATAAACCAACACATCTCACGTAATCTATCTCAAGTAATTTATCTTTTCTTACATGCATTCCTACTATTGTACTATTCCAATAACGTTACCTTTTTTGAAGCGTTTTTGAAGGTCTCCTCGACTAGGTAAAAGGGGTAAATGGGGTGCCTTTACAGAAAAATGACAGAAGTGTCTCATGTCGTTGATCTCTGCAGTTCCATTTTGACAGCTTGTTCGACCTGTTACAGGATCCTCACGTTTATGAAGCAATGTTACATTTGCTAACGTTACACTGAAATATTACGACACCGTTAACGTTCACGGAATGCCAGATAATCCAAATACCTGCAGCAAACTGTTGACATGCCAAGTGGTAGCGAGAATGCTAGCTAGTTATTAGCAAGCGACGTCTTTGCGCCTGATACAGTTGCCCTCCGACGCTGTTTGTTTAACCCAAGCATAAAGCCAAGCACTGTTTGATTGTTTAAAATTGCTGATGTATCGTTGCATACATTGGTCGTTCTTAAAGTATTACGGAGTTTGCATGGCTTTGTGATTTCGATAAGTAAAACGACTATTTGGAGAAATCACTAACGTTAGCTAGCAGCCTAGCAACAAAATGCTATGACACAACTTTAACCACACCCACTTTGGCTTCAGCTTTTTCCGAGCCGTGCTGCCATTACGTA
This sequence comes from Sander lucioperca, assembly GCF_008315115.2. Lineage (NCBI taxonomy): Eukaryota > Metazoa > Chordata > Actinopteri > Perciformes > Percidae > Sander > Sander lucioperca. The sequence goes on from NC_050183.1 coordinate 3,988,854, forward strand.
CAGTTGGAAAACTGAGACTCACTGTAAATGAATTTGATTTTAATGTAGATGTCTTTATTTCTCCATTGTATTGACCACATTTTCCGTGATTGTTCATTTAAGATTCTACAGTATAAATCACGCTTTTAAATATATATATATAGTATTTAAAATTATCAAAAACCTAATTTAGTTTTTTTTTTAATAGCTCAACCAAAGTAGCCTACTAGTGGAGTTGCAAAGATGCGATAGTTTCTACACCAGCAACGATACTATATAATGTTTACATTATAGCTATAAACATAATAACATAAACCAGGTGTCTTCAACGTTTTTTAGGCTAAGGACCCCTTAGCTGAAAGAGAGACGAAGCAGGAAGCCCCTACTGCATAAATTGTATGAAAATTGAGTTGCATATTAAACTGGGCCGGATGGATGAAAATGGATGGATTGATATTTATATATTATTTATACATCATGTTTTATGTTTTAATGTGGAAGGCGCAGTGAATCCTTAAGCTTAACTGTATCTGTGGGTGGCTACCATAGTGGCTCCCTTACCTATAGTAAATGTGTAAATTAAATGGGGAATAGGCCGATTTATCTTTACTAATAATATGTTGGATTCATGTTAATGTATATTTTAGACATATTTTAGTTTTTTAAGAAAAAAACAATTTGGTGGTCCTCTGCAGTAACTCTGAAGACCCCCTGTTGAAGATATCTGATATAAACAATGAACCATATTCATGTACTGCACATGATGCACATTTTCTCCTCGTTGTGCTGTTTCTGGAGCTTTATAAATATACAGTACATATAGATATTTACTCAAGTAACCTACTGTACTTGAGTTCAGTCTTGGAGAACTTTACATGAGTTTTTCCATTTGATGCTCCTCTATACTCCAGTGCATTTCAGCGGAAACTATATTGTAACTAATTTTGACGATATATTGGTATCAGCGTATATGTCTGCCAGAAAGTAACAAAAAATTGCAGTAGGCCTACAGAAATGTCAAACTAAATTTGAGGTAATTACAGTATCTCATATATTTGACAGTAAATATCCATCTTAGTATGTAAATCTAAGGGTTTTTTATCACAATGTTGTTTTTTTACGTTATGTTTATCAACAACTGTTTAAAAATGCATATAGCCTATAATATATATATATATATATACTACTGGTCAAAAGTTTGGGGTCACTTAGAAATTTCCATTCCACTCCATTACAGACAGAATACCAGCTGAGATCAGTTGCATTGTTTTTTTAATCAGGGCAGCAGTTTTCTTATTACATTATGTGCTTAGATAATTGCAAAAGGGTTCTCGACTGTTGTAGAAAGAAGTAGCTGATCTTTAATGCAATATCTACATTGCCCATTATCAGCAACCATTCATCTAATGTTCCAAAGGCACATTCTGTTTACTAATCTGATATCATTTTAAAAGGCTAACTGAGAAAACATTGGAGAACCCTTTTGCAATTATCTAAGCACATAATGTAATCTGAAAACTGCTGCCCTGGTTAAAAAAACAATGCAACTGATCTCAGCTGGTATTCTGTCTATAATGGAGTGGAATGGAAATTTCTAAGTGACCCCAAACTTTTGACCGGTAGTGTATATGTATACTTTTTATACGTCTATGGTGTGTATGTATAATATTATATGTTTTAAACTCACAAATATTGATATCAGTATCGGCCTCAAAAATCCAGTATCAGCCAAGCTATAGACAAACAATTACCTTATAAGATATGATGCAATGCAATACAATGCAAGTATTTTTAAAAGGTAGTATTACTATTTTTACCACTGGTAAATATCAACCAAAAGCATTATTTTCCCGTGTTTGCTAGGGAAAACTCATGAATACGAGTTTACAAACTGCACGTGAAAGCAGCATCCGTGCCTCGCGACATTTTCGGCAGCGGCATTGTTGCTCTTTGCTGCTCGCGGCCGTTGCGGATTTGCCCGCAGCAAATGTACCATCTTCTATCTACAGGAGCAATGCTAGCTTTTGTAATCGCCTGATGTTGTTTTTTTCGTAAACGTTACCCAGCTCGTTTCGTTTTAAATTCAGGCACGTTGCTAGCACAAAGCTAGCTAGCTTGATTAGCATTCGCGAAAAATGAATTCCAACACGCACGTCATTCAGGTGACAAATGTCTCCCCGAGCACAACGTCCGAACAAATGAGGACTCTGTTTGGATTCCTCGGGAACATAGAGGAGCTCAAACTGTTTCCACCTGAGTGAGTATTATGAACTATTAATTGGTAAAACGATGTCTTTGCCGAGCTTACGTGGCTCACGCTGGGCTTCTCTTGAGGCCTGTAGTGTCGAGTAACGTTAGGCCTCTCTGCACGGCATGCTAATGCTAACGTTTGCCCGCGCCTTTAGTTCAGCAGCAGCACTCGCCTTAACGATTCCGTATGAGGGACACATGTACTGATAATTTCTCATGTTATGTCATTATGTGAGGGTTTAAGCAAGGATTGAAATGTCCTTTCTTTTACAGACTCAAATGTAGCTAGTTAACAGTTATGGAGCTTTCACACCGCTGCGCGCTAACCCGCCGCCTCTAGTCATTTCTATGAGGAGAAGGCGGCAGAGGCGAAGCGGTTTTGATCACGGCGATAGGGGTATGCGGTTGCCGCCCATGGGAACGCGCAAGTATTCTGCTCTGCTGCCCAGAGTTCACAGTGCTGTACCTCTGCCGGGCGGCAAGAACCGCTTTTAAAAACGCTTTTGCAGGCATTGCCTAGCATTAACCAATTTAAGCTTCTGTCTTTTTCTGCTTTACATCACTGTAAATTTAATTTGTATTTTCTCTTTTTCTGACAGACTAAACAATTAAGTAATGGGAAAATTAGTTTGTCAGATTAATCAACAGTGTAAATGAACATTAGTTGCAGCCCTAGATGTAACAGCTGCAGCATTTTCTTAATGTAGGAATTGCTGATTTAAACAATGTGGAAAAACAAATTAACTTAGCGTTAATGTTGTCATGTCAGTGACGTCCTGTTGGCAATCCCTTGGGTTCCCCACATCTCCCTTGGGATGCTAATGAGCTACTGCAATACGTACTCTACAGTATTTTAACATTGACTATAGTAGGAAATAATTGTTCTCTGCTTTGTATTTTCCTGTATCCAATTACACCTGGCTTCTCAGCAGGTAGGACATGTCGAGGACCATAACAACATCAAAGGTTCAAAGCGTCAGTGATCGACAGTGTTCTTTGATTCTCAACAGATTGTCGATGAGAGTTGTGATAACACTACAACACACTATAAAACGTCTCTAAGATACCTTGTTGGTCTAAGCAAAGGATGGTAGAGGTCAGAGAGTGGATGAGATTGTACAGCCCATAATCCATTATTAAGTTAGTTGTCCCTGGGGACACAACACTCATTGTCAGTTTGAAGAAGGCATGTTGGGTCTCCTTGTTTGTATTCTTTGCACAACATATCTGTATTTTCTTCCAGTGACTCTCCCTTGCCTGTGACTTCACGTGTCTGTTTTGTAAAGTTCCTTGAGTCTGAGTCGGTGGGAGTTTCCCAACACCTGACGAACACCGTCTTCGTGGACCGAGCCTTGATCGTGGTCCCTTTTGCCGAAGGTGGGTGTCTGTTTTATTCTTGTCTTACTTACATGGATATCTGTGAACATACATCAAAATTTGTAGGTTGTTTTGATAGAATAGCAAACACTATCTGAGCCATTATGAGTTTTTGTGACCAAGCAAAATTTGCTAAGCTTTACAGTGCTTGGCATTTTTAGGTATGTAAAAGGGAAATGTACATTTGTGTCCATGTCTGACAATCTAGCTGTAAACTTCTCTCTCTGTTATTTGTGTTGTGGTTTTCATAGTGGACAAGTCATTTGCAGAGAGCCCCTTCCTTGCTGGCTGAAAGTGGTCCTCTGCTGCCATCAGGAGATTAGAAAAAAATAATGGCACCAGGCTCGCAAGCCCCCTTCTGTCTCTTGTTCTGCAGTAAAATATTAACTCTTTATTTTTTTCTCTCTGTTCAAGGCATCTTTTCTTGAGAAAAAAAAAAAAGCCACAAAACTCTTAAGTAAAATAAGGGAGTGGTAGGAGAGGGTGCAGGGCAATCTCAATTCAAAGTTCAAAGAGTTTAAATATTTTTTAAATAAAATGTACGTCGATTAGTAGGCATGCACCAGACTAGGGATGCCCCGAGCAGATCTGCTGGATCGGTATCGAGGCAGATCAAGACATTTTTTTTAGTTAATTGGTATTGACTTTAAAGCCATTTCTGATCCTGTTTATATTTGAACCTTTTGCACTCTGGGTATGCCAGTTGTCAAAATTTCCCATTGTGCTTGAACCAATAAACATCAACAATGAGTTCACTTCATGTTATCCACACTGATGGCATGCATCAGCGTGCTGATGTTATACACCGCTTAAAAAAACAGATCCACGCCGACACTCCTTTGTCCATTGATAATATATGCAACGCCGTAGGAAACATTAAAGACCCTGCACATACACACTGGTGTTTCCAGTTACTGGCTGATAAGGCATATTTTCAGGTTTAAGTTGGGCGGGGCTAAGGTGGGAGTTTGCTTAGGTCACCAAACTCCAGGTGTAAGTTGCCCTGCCCTAACAGGTGCAACAAAGCCTAGCAATAGAGTGAGGGAGATGTCAATCAAGCACGGTCTTACAGGTCCACACAGTTCTGAGGAGAGATCAAATCAGCCAAATAAGCGAAGACTTTACCTGTGTTGTGGTGTTAGGGTGTGGCTTTGTTTTCTTAATGTTAAACAAACCTATCCCAACTGAATTACTTTATTAAATGTAATCTTGGCCTGATAGGCTGAGAATAGGCTGCATTACAAAAGGAAAATATAAATAGTGTATTGGGACTTGGTATTGGCAGAATGTTAATATTAAATGGCGCAGATCGGGGGCAAAATGTTCGGGGCATCCCTACACCAGCACAAAGTATGCAGAATAGATAAAACAGCTGTGCATGCTAGAATAGATTTTGCAGATGTTGTGGAAGTTGATTAGTATATAATTTGGTTATTAATCATGATAAGCACACAAATTGCCTTTGGCATTTACTTGCTTCATGTGCCAAAGCCTTGTATTATTTTACACTGTGCATCTGTATTTCAAAATTTTCACTAACACACAAGATAAAAGTAGTTTTAAGCCTCTGCTTGATGTTGCAGTAAAATGCTTTTTATTGACCCTCTCCACACATGACTCTGAAAGAGTTGAGTGAATCTCACGTTTAACAGTGGTGTTTCTTTTGTTGTTGTGTTTTACAGTTCTTTTTCCTGGTTCAGCCAGCCCTATATACCAGGCCCTGCTGAAAATGCCACCAACAGTTTTGTCTTCTGCAGCCTTATCCTGTTTCTCAAGTGTCCTTTCTGTTGTGTGTGTGTGTGTGTGTGTGTGTGTGTGTGTGTGCGCGCGTGTGTGTGTGTGTGTCTCTCTCTTTCTCCCAATTTAAAATGTAAAATGTCAGATAAAAAAAAATAGCCTGTTTTCAGATTGCACCATGGATGATCATCTCCAATAGATTTTCCCTTTTGATTTTACTGTTTGGTTTCTTCAGTTTTGGGCACATTTGTCGTGATTTTATCACAGCTTTTGCTTTTAATAGCCCTTAACTGTTAGTGCAGTTTATCTTTGACATTGTTCTGTGTTTTTAGTAACATACTGTTGGCTAAAACCTAGCAGTACTGTAGCTTGTTAGCAATGCTATCTGGTTGCAAAGTAAGTTTTTCTTTTTTGTGGTGGGATTGTACAAAGTAACCACCAACAAAAGCCCAGAAAAGGTAATATGTCTGAACCTTTTCTGTTTTTGTATTGGTAATGGTAAGTGATGTTGAAATGTACCCTTGTCTACACCCAAATCATGAACTTTTCTTTCTGTATCTCAATGTTCTTGTGTGCTTTATAGCGAAGCAGCCGGCACGAGTCGCTTGTTCATAAAACATCTAATGAAAGTTGAGAGCACATCCCACGGGACAACTGGCTGTGCTTGCTTACGTTTGGTTCATGACTTAAAAAACAAGTACAGGTGATAAAAATCTTGGCAGTGTTGACCACAGTGTGTATTGTGACTTATAAACTCATAGCTGCTAATCCTACAATCATACTTTCACACAAAAAAGTCAGGGATCAAGATTTACAGACAAGACAAAAAAGTGGATTTTTGATCATTTCTTTTTATTTTTTTACTACAGAGTAGTTAGACTAAGGTGGCTTGTCTGCAAGTCTTGTCTGAGTGTTTATCAATATTTGCATGGAGCATGTACTGAAATATTGTTCGTTTTCCTCCAGGAGTCATTCCTGATGAATCTAAAGCTATGTCTCTGCTGGCTCCAGCCAATGCCGTGGCAGGAATGATGCCTGGGGGAGGCCTTCTTCCAACACCCAATCCTCTGGCAACAGTGAGTTTAACTTAAATGCTAACATTGTTCATGATCATTTTGGGTGTCTTTTCGATTGCTATAAGAGTTCCTTTGATCTTAAACGTAACTAACTGTAAGCCAAATTATAGTTCATGTAACATACACATTTTTACACTTGCGTGACTCCTGACAATTTCCCAAAACATGCAATATGTTTTTACCCTCCAGGCAGCACTGTGAATATTGGCCATATTTGTCAAAGTTTTGAGAGCCTGTAAACTCTTCGTGGTTGTGTTTTCCAAAACCCAGAGTTAGACATCTCAGAAATTGGTATTTATCTATTATCATGTGTTGAAGAAGGTAAATGTGAAGATGTAGAAGGAAATTAGGAAAATGCCACACAATTGTTCATATTGTTACCGTGCAAAAAGGAACAATTGTGTGCAGAGAGGGAACTTTGTGAATTCCTTTTTGAAATAAATCACTCTCATTGCAATAAATACAAATGTTGGACCCAGTGTGAATGGAGCCTATTTCAAAACTAATTGATAGTGTTTGAGCCAGATTTACCAGGACTACCATGGATTGAGTAAGCATGAAAGCACCAACACTTGTGTAAATGGGCACAATAATTCAGACATGATGCTGTGTTGGATCTGCTGGATGCAAAATAAAAAAAAATTGTGGCGAGTGCTGTTATTTAGCTCTGCAAAGTGTAACAGTGTGTGTGTGTGTTTATTTCAGATGGGAGGGACGCCATTCGGAAGTCTTGGAGCTCCCAGCATGGAGCAAATGGCTGCCATGGGAATGCAGGGCCCTAACATGAACCCCCAGGTGAGCACTTGATCAGTCACCTGCATAGTTGCAGCATATTAAAACAAAATGTTTCTAATGGTAATAACCTTGTCACATCTCTTTCAGGCTCTTTCTGCAGACTTCTTGAAGCTCATGCAGTCCATGGACCCCAAGTAAGAAACTATACACTATTTTATCAGAGTACGCAATCTAGTACGCCTAAATACTTTTTTTGCAGTAAAAAACTAAACCGTTGATGGCACTTGCAGACTGAATCCATTAGCGGCCGGACTGAACTTGAATGCAGGGCTGAAAAATGATGCCTCCAATAAGGAGATTGAAGAGGCCATGAAGAGAGTCCGAGAGGCCCAGTCTCTCATCTCTGCAGCCATTGAACCAGGAAGTGAGTGCCCGTTTCCTCATGTCCCCTTTGCAGAAAAGGCTGCTTGTTTTATTTATAGTACATTATGATGAGTGAAAATGCTAATGTCCAGTTAAAACATTGTGTTGGAATTGTTTTAGTTCAGTCAGTGGTGGAATATTTTTTTACGTCATGTGAGCAATAAGTCTGTACCTCCTTGTTACACATTTAACTTCGCCATTGTTTTTACAGATAAGAAAGATGACAAGCGCAAACATTCCCGCTCCCGTTCACGGTCACGGCGCAGGCGCTCCAGATCTCGCTCAAGACACCGGTAAAGACACCTGCATAACAAACTCTGACTCTGGATGAGCCATATCAGATGTGAAAACAAAATAAACTCTGGTGTCTACATACAACAAGACATTAACAGTGTATTTCATTTCTGACAGTAATTTACTGTTTTAAAATGTGCCACTGCTTCATTTTGGCAGACGTACGAAGAGCAGGTCTCGGCGGAGGTCTCATTCAAGGAGTAGGAGGAGGTCCAAGAGTCCGCGGAGGAGGAGGACCCACTCCCGGGACAGAGGCCGGCGTAGTAGATCTAGGTCAGCATCTCCACTGTCCTCAGTACTAAAATATAGCTGCCTTTATTCATTTTATTCCCAAACACGTGTGAACCACTGCTACAGAATTTGAGCTGTAGTTGTAGTCATGATTTTAATTAATTTTTTAAACCTGCCACTCTCTGAAAACACAATACTTTGCAAAAACATTCACTTCCAAGAGCTGCGAGTACATCCAGTTTTTGTTTCCTGCAATGTGCTGCTGTTTGCTAATGTTGACCTTGCTTGTGTCTTGATCAGGGACAGGAGGAAGGAGGAAAAGTCTAAGAAAAGGTCTAAGACGCCCCCCAAGAGCTACAGCAGTGCCAGGAGGTCTCGAAGCATTAGTCGGTGAGTGGTCTGAGCGCTGTTATGAATCACAGGCACACATTCTGGTCACAACAGGTGTACTTCCTTTCAGTTAATGTGAAGCTACATTCACAAAAGCACATAACTTCAAATGGCAGCAGTCCATAATAGTATTAACGTTTTTTGTTTTTTTTTTTGTTTTTTTTTTTACTTTGTGTCTCAGGAGGCACAGGCGAAGCCGCAGTGCATCTCGGTCCCCCAGGAGGAGGTTGTCCAGGTCTCCATCGCTCAGACGGTGAGTTGTCAAGTGCATTTTTCATGCAATTAATTAAGTACAATGACTAAAAATTATGCTTTTGTCTTGTTCAGTCACAAGAAAGAGAAAAAGAAGGACAAGGAACGTGAGAAGGACCGGGATAGAGACAGGAGGGAGGACAGGGACCGGAGCCGAGATGAAAGGGAACGCTCCAGCAGTAAGAAGAAGAAGAGCAAAGACAAGGAGCGAGATCGGGAACGCAAATCCGATAGCGAGAAAGGAGATGTTAAGGTACGTTTGGAGCATGGAATTTTATATTGAAATTACTGGCATCTAATTGAACATCCCAATAGGTGGCTACATTTTAATGTGAATTTAGCTGAAGCTTCTGAATTCCCCTTTTTTTTTTAACTCCTTAAGTTGTCTTGACAGGTGACCCGGGATTACGATGAAGAGGAGCAAGGTTATGACAGTGAAAAGGAAAGAGAGGAGGACGACGATGAGAGGAAGAGCGACTCCGACTCTGCCTCATCCCCCAAAGGCCAGGATGAGATGGAGAGATCAGAGGGTCAAATCCCTAAAAAGTCCAAACTGAATGGAGACGACCACCATCAGGAAGACATGGAGATGAGCGACTAAGAACATCCCAAACCAGACCTCGTTACCTTTTCCACTTTCCTCTTTTTATATTTTTAATATAGGCCACAACATGTCTGTGCCTGATCACTCAAAGTTAAAGATTTGTTGTCTTAACTGTAGAAGCATTGGGGGAAAAGCAGTTGTAGAAGGAAAGCAGTCCAATAATTTTTGTAAAGAGGACTAAAATATGAATAACATGAGACATGGTTTTAAATTGTCATTGTTGTACTTTTTTTTTTTTAATATCCTGTTGATTCTTCTTTTTGTTGCCTTTGTGTTCAAACTCTGTCTTCCTGGCAGTAGAATACACAGCATTTCCCATTTAAAATGCTGTTTATGTAAATATTTTACTAGTCGGGATTGAGTCCTTTCTCCTTTCAGATTGTTAGTCGCTCACCTCCCAGCACCAACCATTTTGCTTTAACTGTAATGCACGAAGTCCTGTTTCAGCTGACCTTCCTATATACAACCCTTTGTAAGTGTACACTGTAGATTGAAATGTGTTGTTGCAATGAAATACATTAGGTTTTCCAAAGGAAACTAATAAAATTGGCTCAAACTGTCAGCTTGCTTTGTTGCTGAAAGAATGTTTAAGCAAATGTTAGGCTTTTCTACAGTTAATCACTTTATGTAATTTCCTGGCATCTTCTCTGGTTGCCTGTGAACCGCTCAGTGCAAAGACATGTCAGACACAACTGCCTGTAAAATAGCGAATTGTTTAAACATCAGTTTTTGTACAAATGAAACCAGGGATATTTCAAAGTTTTTATGACAGAGTGCCAGAATATAATCGCGGGCTGCACAGGAAAAGTGCAAACAAAGTCTTTTCCATCTCCCTTCCACATTATACTGCCTGACTTCTATGCTGCCAGGTTGAACATGTGTGGATCATCCACGTTTTGCCAAAGAATACTTTTTTATACAGATGGTGCATACAATAAGGTTTATTTTCGGATGTGGAGGGAAGTCAGATTGGCCATCAAATCCAAGATGGCCACCAGTCCCCCAGGTCTCCTGTTTGAAAGTGTTTAATTTTAGAACCAGTGTGGGAAAAACACTTAAGGTGTCATTTTCAACTAAATTGGGGATGCCCCTTAATTTGGTTGTACTTGAGAATGTCAGGATTCAAGGACATGCATTTATATCAACTTAAACGTCACATTATTTTGCCATTACGTTACAGTCAATGTCTATTACGTCGAAAACAAGTCCCAAAGAGTTACAGCATGTCGAAAGTCATAGTATAGTATGTCTGAAAAAAATATTAAAAAGTCATACTATGTCGAAAAAAGTAATTGTATATTACGTTGAAAAAAAATCTTGAAAAAGTCATAGTATAGTATGTCGAAAAAGTCATAAAAGTAATATAGGATGTCGAAAAAAGTGACAAAGTCAGTATACAGTGTCGGAAAAAGTCATGAAAAAGTATTTCAAAAAGAAAATCTCAAAAAAGTCAGTGTCGGAAAAAAGTCATAGTATAGTATTTTGAAAAAAATAAAGTCCGTATAGTATGTCGAAAAAAATATAAAAAAGTCATATTATAGTATGTGGAAAACAGTCACAAAAACGTATTATGTCGAAAAAAGTAATAGTATAGCATGTTGAAAAAAGCCATGAGAAAGTCATAGTATAGCTGTTGGAAAAAACTATTAAAAAGTAATAGTATAGTATGTCGAAAAAACTCATAAAAAAGTGATAATATACTATGTCGAAAAAATTCAAAGTATAGTATGTCGAAAAAAGTAACAAAAAAGTCATTGTATAGGTTGTTGAAAAAAGTCATAGTATAGTAAGTTGAAAAAAGTCCTAGTATAGTATGTCAAAACCCCCCCAAAAAAAGTCTGTAAGTTGAAAAAAGTCATAGAATAGTCTGTCGAAAAAAATTATAAAAAGTCATAGTATAGTATGTCAAATAAAGTCCCGAAAAAGTCATAGTATAGAATGTTAAGAAAAGTCATAGTATAGTATGTTGAATAAAGTCCCAAAAAAGTCATAATATAGTATATCAAAAAAAGTCACAAAAAAGTATTATGTTGAAAAAAGTCATAGTATAGCATGTTGAAAAAAGTCATGAGAAAGTCATAGTATAGCATGTCGAAAAAGTCACATAAAAAGTCAAAAAAAGTGATAGTATAGTATGTTGAAAAAGTCATAGTATAGTATGTCGAAAAAAGTCATAAAAAAGTTAGTATAGTATTTCAAAAAGAAAATCTCAAAAAAGTCTGTCGAAAAAAAGTCATGGTATAGTATGTCAAAAAAAGTCATAGTATAGCATGTCGAAAAAGTCACATAAAAAGTCAAAAAAAGTGATAGTATAGTATGTTGAAAAAGTCATAGTATAGTATGTCGAAAAAAGTCATAAAAAAGTTAGTATAGTATTTCAAAAAGAAAATCTCAAAAAAGTCTGTCGAAAAAAAGTCATGGTATAGTATGTCAAAAAAAGTCATAGTATAGTATGTCGAAAAAAGTAACAAAAAAGGCATAGTATAGTATGTCGAAAAAAAGTCACAGTATAAGTATGTCGGAAAAGTCATAAAAAAAGTCATAGTATAGTATGTCGAATAAAGTCCCGAAAAAGTCATAGTATAGTATATCAAAAACATAGTATACTATGTGGAAAAAAAGGCATAGTATACTATGTCGAAAAAAAAGTCAGTATAGTATGTCGGAAAAAAATATAAAAAAGTCATAGTATAGTATGTTGAAAACAGTCACAAAAAAGTAGTATGTCGAAAAAAGTCCCAATATATAGTATAGTATAGCATGTTGAAAAAAGTCACAAAAAGTCATAGTATAATATGTTGAAAAAAGTCATAAAAAAGTCATAGTATATATAGTATGTCGAAAAAAGTAACAAAAAAGTCATAGTATAGTATGTTGAAAAAAGTCATAAAAAAGTCATAGTATAGTATGTCGGAAAAAAATATGAAAAAAGTCACAGTATAGTATGTCGAAAAAAGTCATAAAAAAGTCATGGTATAGTATTTCGGAAAAAAATATAAAAAAGTCAAAGTGTAGTATGTTGAAAAAAGTCATAAAAAAGTCATAGTGCAGTATGTCAAAAAAGTCATAAAAAAGTCATAGTATAGTATGTCGAAAAAAGTCATAAAAAAGTCATGGTATAGTATGTCGAAAAAAGTCATAAAAAAGTCATGGTATAGTATGTCGAAAAAAGTCATAAAAAGTCATAGTTTAGTATGTCGAAAAAAGACCCAAAAAGTCATAGTATAGCATGTTGAAAAAAGTCACAAAAAAGTAGTAAAAAAGTCATAGTATATATCGAAAAAAGTCATGTCATGTCAGTATGTTGAAAACCCCCCTGAAAAAGCCATAGTATAGTATGTCGAAAAAAATTATAAAAATGTTGTAGTATAGTCTGTCGAAAATAAATTATAAAAAAATCATAGTATGTCGAGAAAAGTCATAGAATAGTATGTCGAAGAAAAGTCATTAAAAGGCATAGTATAGTTTTGAAAATAATTATGAATAAATCATAGTTTAATATGTCGGAAAAAAATGTATAAAAAGTAAAAGTAAAGAATGTTGAAAAAACTCATAATATAGTATGTCGAAAAAAATTATAAAAAAGTCATAGTATAATCTGTCAAAAAAAGTCCAGAAAAAGTCATGGTATAGTATGTTGAAAAAGTCCCAAAAAAGTCATAGTATAGTATGTCGAAAACAATTATAAAAAAGTAATTGTAAACTATGTCAAAAAAATTATAAAAAAAAGTAATAGTATAGTATGTCGAAAAGAGTTATAAAAAGTCATAGTATACTGTGTTGAAAAAAAGTCATAGTATAGTATGTCGAAAAAAAATATTAAAAAGTCATACTGTAGTTTGTCGAAAAGAGATATTAAAAAGTCATAGTATAGTATGTCGAAAAAAGTAAAAAAAAAAGTCATAATATAGTATGTCTATGACAACAAACCTGGGCTGCTGTGGTAATTCCTATACAACTACATTATGTAGCAGTGGCATGGTGATGGAGAACTCCTTGCAAACTGGCAGCACACAAGGTGATCATGTGTGTGGGTGTGTTGCCAATTTCAGATAGTTTTGCATTTTGAAGAGAAGTGTTTTCCCAATGATTGCAAGAGTTTTTCATTCTTGAAAAAAATGTCTAATGTAAGAAACAGTGTGTAGTGTTATGCAAGAACTGTGTTGCAGAATTGCAAACAAAGTGCAAAGCCGAAAACATGTTTGTACCTTTGGTGCCTTTGTTTAAGGCATGGTTACAAAAGGTTGAGGTTTTGATGCTTTTGTCTAAGCATTCACTTTTAGTGTGTAAGTAATCGGCAAAAACTGTAATACCTTTTGTTAAATTGCTTCAAAGTCTCCACTACATATATATTATGCAAGTCTGGACAGACGGATGTAAACTGCAACTTCACTGGTTAGCAGTTAGCATACTATGACTTTTTTCACAACATTTTTATGACATACTATATTATTACTTTTTAAAAAAAAACATTTTTATGATATACTATACTATGAAGTTTTATGACATTTTTATGACATACTATACTTTGACTTTTTTGACATTTTTATGACATACTATACTTTGACTTTTTTTTAAAACATTTTTATGACATACTATACTGACTTTTTAAAAACCTTTTAGTATAGCCTTTGTTTATGACATACTATACTATGACTTTTTATGATATACTATACTATGACTTTTTAAAAACTTTTTTATGACATACTATACTATGACTTTCATTACATTTTATAAAGTTCCGCCGGATTTTACTTATTTAGGCCAGATATCCGTTGCCTTGGGCCAGAGATGTTCACAAGTCATTTTTTGCAAGTCCAAGTCAAGTCTCAAGTCTTTGAGCTCGAGTCCAAGTCAAGTCTCAAGTCTTTTGCCATGAGTCCAAGTCAAGTCTCAAGTCTTTTGCCATGAGTCCAAGTCAAGTCCAAGTCAAGTCTCAAGTCTTTTGCCATGAGTCCAAGTCAAGTCCAAGTCAAGTCTCAAGTCTCTGGCCATCTGATCTGTCCCTAACACTGTATTGTTAAATCTTAGGAATTCAAAGCATGTCCTGTAGCTGTCACATCATATGGATACAACAATAAAGATACAATGTGCATGTTCCCAGCATTAGCACAACACTATGCGATGGTTAGCTTGTTACTTGTGATGATATGTGCTAAATGTAACGTCTCTTTCACTCAAAAAAATGTCGAAGTGGAAATCAAGAGAAAAGTGGCAGCGCCACACCGGTTACAGAACAACATGCATCTCAGTGTCAGTCCAAATTACGCACAATAACCAGTTTGAACTCACTGATTTAATGCCATTTATTTTCTAAGTGTTAGTACGCTCAGTGAAACTGAGTCCAGCGCGAGGGAGACCCGACTCAGAGGAGGAGAGGTTAGTGAGGCCAGCGTCTCCACGGCAGGTGACAGTGCGCACGGATCCGCTGCGCCACGTATGGATGAAATAATGAAATAGTAAATAGGGCTACAGTAACAGAAATATGTGCAGAATTAAGACAGTCAAGACGGCCCAGTGTTTGGTGGACCGGGTACAGCTTGTTCACTTAATAGCCTACAAATCATCCACGGGATCAATTACGCATCACCTGAGTTTGCACACCCACCACAGCGTTTGTTCCTGGGGAGATGGATCCGTGCGTCCCGCCTCCTGTGCGCCATGGATTTCTTAGCCTCAGCGACTACTAACTATAAAGATACTATTTGCCTGTTCCCATCATTAGCACAACACTTTGCGATGGTTAGCTTGTTACCTGTGACGATATATGCTAAATGTAACGTCTCTTTCACATTAGTGTGAGTGACTGACCTATTTGGATGCGTTTTTAGATGCCTGATGAAGTCCGACGTTGTTGATCCGGCATCATTTATCTTGGTGCCACACACCTTGTATGTAGCTGCTCACTTACTGCCACTGTTTACCAAGTTATTGAAAGCAAAACTAATGACAAAAGGCACAACTCCGGGAGGACTTGGTGTCGCCATCTGCAATGCATTTTTTGATATGTGCGCGCACATAGGCGCATGCGTTACGTTGCACATTATGGCAAAGTGCAGGGGACATACAGCTCGTCATACGTTTCCCCGTATATGCGCCAATAAAAGAAAATAGAAATACATTAATACATTTAGATTTAAAAAGCAATGATTGTATGAAAACAGGTTGTTGACGAGTCTCGAAGCTCGAGTCCGAGTCAAGTCTGAAGTCTTTTGGGTCGAGTCCGAGTCAAGTCTGAAGTCAGCTGTTAGTGTGACTTAAGTGCGACTCGAGTCCCCATCTCTGCCTTGGGCTTCCTTTGTGTTGGCATTTTCAACTCTGGTCGTTTTATGAGGACTATATGGTTAACCTTTTCTCAGATCTCTGCAGGGTAAATCCAGACAGCTAGCTAGACTATCTGTCCAATCGGAGTTTTCTGTTGGACGACTAAAACAACTTTTGAACGTACACGTTCCACCAAAACAAATTCCTCCCAAGGCTATTTTGCAGAGGCACCGTTGCTCCGTACGGCGCTTAGCGCCGCCTGAGACAATTGTGATTAGTGCCAAATTAGGAATGCCAATAAACCAGAGCACGTTTTTCTCCCATCCCAGAATGCTGTGTGGACTCGCCAGACCCTCATACGCAGCGCTGTGGAGGTAGGTCTGGCAATGCGAGATTATGACATACTATACCATGACTTTTTTAAAAACTTTTTTATGACATACTACACCATGACTTTTAAAAAAAAAAGTATAATTTACAACTTTAAAAAATTTTTTTATAACATGACTTTTTTAAAACCTTTTTATGACATACTATGACATTTTTTACATTTTTATGACATACTATAACACTTTCTATGACATACTATACTATGACTGTTTTATGACACACTGTACTATAACACTTTTTATGACATACTATGACTTTTTGTGAATTCTCTTATGACATACTTCATATACTATGACTTTTTGTGGATTCTCTTATGACATACTTCATATACTATGACTTTTTTGTGACATTTTAATGTTTTTTTAATCCCTTCTCTGTCAATTATAAGGTTTCAATCAGTAACAGTAAATCAAGGTTGTGAAAAAATATGGAAGTCCAAACTCAGATATGTGGAATTTTTATTTTAATACATTTTATATGAAAATAGTGTCGCAGACTTATACAACAGTTTTTGCTGTACAACGGACATGTAGATGAATTCCCTACTGAAAACATAGAAAATTGAAGCAGCTGAAAACAGGAAGGAGCATGAAATAAAATGGAGAGTTGACAGTGAGGAGGCACACTTCCAATAACGTTAGCTGCACTTGCCGTAAGGAGGAATGTAATTTGAAAAATTAAATGTACTGTATTTGGTTATACTGATACTGAATATAGATGTAAAAAAAAACTAATTGATTTAACAACACTTTGAGCCACCAAATCTGTGTAGTACACTTTGATTTTAAAGTCCAGTAGCAGCCAGGCAAGTTAACGAACAAACATGAGCACAACACCTAAGAGTTTATCATTTCCAGCCTCCAGTCAACACCTGGACTTAATTTCAGGAGGAAGCTTGGTGCTTTGTGCTTTTCACCCTGTAGAGGTGATTGTTGGTTTAACACATCTGGAGGAGGTTCAAAAGGTTTATCAGATATAGTCGGGAAATAATGACAGAAGAATTATTAGATTCATTTTTCCTTTAAAACATTACAAGTATGTACAAAAATAGCAACTTCCACCGTGTTACAAATCAACAAACTCTCAATTAACTTGTGATGATACATTAAAAAAAATCCACAACTCTTCCTCTTGCAGAGGGCATCTTAAACTCATCAGCACAAATAATAAGAAAAGAGAACATAAAAGACAAAAGCTCATAAAACATGTATATACATTCTGTGCAGGGGGAAAGCCTGGTTCTTGTTATAGTGTAAAAATGGCATGACTGTTGTAGTCAGTCATTCATTCCCTAATATCTACTTCCTATACAATCCCCAGATTTCTTCTTTCAGCACGATTGTACAGTTTGTTACATCGTTTACAAAGGTGTAGTATGAAACAAAAGACATCATTACTTACACGTGCTGCCACTCCAAACAACTAAGAGAAAACTTTGTGGTACCGTAAAAACACCAGCATTTCTAGCTTTGCCTCGATGAAACTATACATTTTCAAATGCAGGATTAAGAGTTGAGTATCACAAAATGAGTGTTTATAAACTCTGAACTGAATGTCAAGTGGCTGTAGTGGATCTAAATAGTGCGTGAACGCTCAGTGATGCTACTCCATGCCCATAAAAATCAATTTTACACACACACGCGCACTTTAAGGAATTCTACAAAAACTGACCTAAACAAGACGCAACTTCCAGAACTGCATTTTCCAAAACTGGTTTTTAGTATTGCGAATTTTAAGTGACACCAAAAAATTAATTTTTTGTGGAATTTCTCCCACAGTAATATCAGTGCTTTACTACAGGTAAGTTAAACACATTCCCTTTATAAACATTACTTACATACTTAAATACATAGTATCGACTGAACTGGTTGTTTATCTTCTACTCATAGCCCATATACAGAAAACTCACCGACTCCGCTGTCACTCATTTTAACTTCAATGCCCTCTCACTGATGAGAGGTTCAGACTCTCAGCTCCAAGCTAGTTGCACTTTCGGCCTTGGCTGCTGGATTTAACCCAATCTAAGAGCTTCCAAACACTTTGTTATTATGAAGAGATGTCGACCTCTCTGTTACAGTTGGCCTCCTTCAGCTCTGATGACGCCATTTTAGTCCTGTATGTCAATTTGGGTCGTCGTGCGGTTTGTGTTCAGGGTTGGGATGGGCGATGGAAATCCATAAACTGTCAAGAAACAATTACTGCCGTTTTTTCCCCTCCATTTTTTCTTTTGTAATTCGAAATGTATGTTTTGTAGCATAATGTTGTCTTGCTGCACGTTTGTTTCCTGTTCCAGCTCGAGAGGTTAAAGGTCAGGGAAGCGGCTTGGGTCTTCTTTATAGTCGTTGGGAATGGTAAAAATAGATTGATCAAACTCATCATATCGAAACTCCTGAAATGTCACGGTGGCTGTGATCGTAGGGAAGACAGGGATGTCTGCAGGGAGACATAAGCAGAATTACGAATTATATCTTTGGAAATCTTACAGGCATGCTTTTTTTTTTTTACTTTTGGTATACCGGCCATTGTCTGATTTCTTTCCATATTTTAAATGAGTTGGAGAAAATATCGAATGAAAAAAAATCCTTTTAATCTATCAATCTTACACAGGATAATTACATCTACTTACCCAGTTTGACAGGAAAGCCAGGGGGGAGCTTCATCTGAACAAACTCCCGGAGTTTATTAAAGTGCTTGAAGGGTGCAATCACTTCCAGAACATTCAATAACCTGGCGGAGAACAAAAACAACAAATGGTGACAGGTTACTGACAAGAAACTACCCACAAATAAACATAGAGCTGAAATAAAAAAAAAAAAAAAAAAAAAAAAAAATATATATATATATATATATATATATATTTTACTGGTTATAAATGGTAAGTTCTTAGATGTTGCCAAATGTTGTGAGATGTGTTTGTTTATTTCAGTACAACAGTATGAACTTAAAGGTCCCATGGCATGAAAATTTCACTTTATGAGGTTTTTTAACATTAATATGCGTTCCCCCAGCCTGCCTATGGTCCCCCAGTAGCTAGAAATGGCGATAGATGTAAACCGAGCCCTGGGTATCCTGCTCTGCCTTTGAGAAAATGAAAGCTCAGATGGGCCGATCTGGAATCTCCTCCTTATGACCTCATAAGGAGCAAGATTACCTCCCCTTTCTCTGCTTTGCCCGCCCAGAGAATTTGGCCCACCCATGAGAAAGAGAGAGACATCATGGCTTTCAAACGAGCGAAGAGGCAGTTGGTCAAAGCCACACCCCCATTCTCCACCTTGCCCCCCCTCTCTCCTCCTCAATAGCTACAGACACAAATGGCACATATTAAGGAAAGCTCATTGTGGGACTGGCTCTAGTGGCTGTAATTCTGCACCAAGGCTGAATTTCGGGAAAGAGACTTCAGATACAGTATTAGGGGACCACTAAGGTCTATATAAAAGCATCCAAAGAGCACCATGTCATAGGACCTTTAACTTAAATTTGCCGATTATATCAACCATTTTAAGCTTCACAGGACGGAACTCTAACAACACATTGTTGTACACAATCAATCAGTAATTAGAAAATGAAAATAAAAATTCAAAGCTTTAAAAGACAGACAAAAACAAAATCAGAGTTTCAGTAAATGTAAAGGAAAGAATCAATTCCAACAAAAAGGTGTTTCTGCCATTTGCACAAATAAGTAATTTCCATTTTATCACCACTCTGCACATGCCAGGAGAAAATAACCAGAGGGAATATTGGCTGCCTTTAGTTCTTTTTAACAGTCTGGATGCCAAGTTAAAGAGAAGACTCACGATTCGATGCCCAGAGGGAAGTCTTGACTCATGGCTATTGTGGCTTTGAAGTTTTTCTTGCTCTCTTTGCAGACCAGCTCTCTTCCGAGATGAGGAGCTCTGAGCAGACAGAGAGAAACAACAACCTGTCAGAATGTAGCCACTTTTTAATATGCAGAAATCTTCCACTGTACTTTTTTTCCAATACTAAAAACAGCTGATGAGTATTGACATTTTCGTTATTTTCATGGAAGTAACTCGCTCGGTTTTCTGTCACTCGTGTTCTTTCTGCTGAACAGTAACTGATCGTGACTCTTATCAGTCAGAGGAAACAACTGGCCTTGAAAAGTGCAGTTAAACATTCTGTGACACTGAAACTTGAGATGTTTATACATGAATTATTCTGTAAAATGAAAAAATACATACGTAATATTACACGTGACGTGTGCGAGAAGACAACATAGTCTACAATGTGTATGGAAATTACATAAATACGTAACAATCATGCAGCAATATATTTCCTATTGAAATGTGATTAATCTTAAGTCTAACTTTCCATGTTTTTAGAGAGGGAAACTAAAGGAATGGTTAATTTTCAAAGGACAATCAGATATTTTGTTCCTTGATTCACAAATACAATATGTGACTGTAACATAATTTTTTTCCTCAATGGTCTGGTTTCCCCTGTAAAACCTACTTTCCATTGTCAGCAGTGATGTATTCTACCCAGGATATAGTGTTGGGTGAAGGGGCAGTTAGAGATTGCCTCCTCGCCGGCTGAAGAGCAGAGAGAAAACAAAAACATGTTAAGGGCAGATCTAAAGACTAAACTACTGCAGGGCCACACACAAGAAAAAAAAACACAATAAAAAACAATGGTTAAAATTCACACTGATGTCAGACAAAACACAATGATTCCTGATTAAACTGAGAATATTCTA
Organism: Sander lucioperca; assembly: GCF_008315115.2. NCBI lineage: Eukaryota > Metazoa > Chordata > Actinopteri > Perciformes > Percidae > Sander > Sander lucioperca. The sequence continues at coordinate 4,009,570 of NC_050183.1, forward strand.
ACATTACGCTTAACCTATCTGCTTCTTTGTAAAATCTGCACTGCCAATTTCCACTCAACAGTAAACCTGACTAAAGTCACATGAAGACCTCAGTTAAGAAAGTGGAATCTGTGGCCGGGTTGAATCAGTGGGTAGAGCAGGCGCACATGTACTGAGAGGTTTATGCCCTGACGCAGAGGTCCAGGGTTCGAATCCGACCTGTGACGATTTCCTGCATGTCTTCCCCCCCCCTTTCTCAACTAGCTGTCCTGTCAACAATTAAAAGGTGGAAAAGCCCAAACAAATAATCTTAAAAAAGAAAGTGGAATCTCTACATTTAATCAGTATGTCTTGATTTATTCCCACAGCGATGACATGATCAGCACAGGCCACTAGAGGGCCCCGGTGCATCACTAACCTCAGTTTGGCCTTTTAAGCCTTGCAAATAAAGCGTAATTGAATTACTATAATTTAGTACACCACTAAACATCTGATACCAGAGACGTGATACTATTTAACAGTGTTTTTTAATCTAGCTACGTTCATATTGCGCTTACTTCCTGAACAGCAGTGTTTCTGCTCTTAATCCTTTACAGGAATAAATTACTGCAAATACAGCAGCAATAAACAGTAAGAAAGAAAAGCAGTAAAGACATCACCTCAGACTGCAGACTGTCTGTTTCATTTACAGCTCAATATGAATGTTTACTGAGGTAGGTACTTTACAAATTGAGGCAAACAGTTTCTGTATTTATCTTTTGTTGCTGTTTTTTTCTGTTTATTTTCTTATCTGCCTCAAAAAGTAAGTGTGTAGCATTACATGCATTAACAAAACATCTACAGCAAAAACCTGGAGGAAAGAACTCGGGGCACAAACAGCAAGATGGACAAAAAGACAAACAGAACATGTACAATAAAAAGTCAACCAGATAAAAACATGTAGGAGTTTCCTCCTCATTTCAAATAATCTCATCTTTCTGAGGAAATAAACTGTAAAGAGTTCTTCTTCAGTTCTTCACTTTAAGATTGGTTCTGCTTGTGCTGACCCTGAAATAGAACTGTAGTGAGCTCCATGCGGTTTCTCCTAAAACTGACTTTCACCTAAAATGATCTTGCAGTTCTTGCCAACGTTCAAACACACCAGCTGACCTCGCTTTTGTAAGCCGTGGTTAAATAAGCAAGTAGGGCAGAATAATGTGGAAAAATGTTGTGGATGACAGGACACCTGGCTGTGCCAAGAGTCAGCCGTGTGTCCTGTGAATACAAATGGAGAAGATATCTTAGTTCACCGTGTGTATCAGCTCTGGCGTGTTGTTGTGACGAGGACAGAGTACACACAGCCTGCCGAGGCCCTGATCTGCTGGTATGCCAGTACCACCCCTCCATCATTCCATGGCACCAGGGGTTTTAGCCTTCATCCATGTGATCAATAGTGTCAAGCCCTGTTCAAAAGCCCCCGATGCTTCCCTGTGTCCACAGATCTCCCTCGCTGTGGTAAACACAGCTACGTCACACCAGCTGCTTATTTTCTGCTCACCCACTTTCCACGTATGATTTTCCACTGGGGCGGAAGGAAAAACTATTTCCACATCGACGCTGAGACCCACTAAAACACAGCTTTTTCACTTTAAACATGAGTTGGCACTAATTTAAATGAGAAAATACACTGACAGACAACAGAGGACACTGATGAGACAAAGCCCAGCACAGAACGGGGGTGGGGGGGCAACAAAAAACAACCGAGCAGTTAAAAAGGCACCCATTGAGTGTTGAGAGGCTTTGACTTCACTGTGTGACTGGCTTTATTGTCAGTGTTTAGACCAGGGCTTGCTAAGCAAAGTCTGGAACATACTATGAGGGGATGGTGGGTGGGAGAGTCATCCCTGTGAATGTGAAGGTGCAGCTTTGTAGCTTTTACTACTAGGTAGCAGTGCTGGGACTCAAATCCATGCATAGTGGATGAGAATGGAATGGGGGGGGGGGGGACCTGTAACAGTGATAGGGGGCAGCTTTTCATTTTGTTTTCATGTGCGAAACAAAAAAACAAAAACATCAAAGTAACAACAGCGGGGAGTCAGACAGGAATGTTTCAATAAACCATGCCAAGTTGATTGACAAGGTCTGACAGGAAGTCCATGCTGTTTCTACAGGAGTTATCTTTGTACAGATACAGTAGTGAGAACTGGGGGGTTTATTTAGTTTGAGACTCATGTCCTACCCCGAGGTTCCAGCAGGACAGGACAGTTTCAGGACTGGACTGGTGGTTACTCTGCAGGTATAAGTCAACAGGATGTTTATCGAAGTTCCTCGCAGTGAGTCACAAAGTAACTTTACATGTGCATCTTTGGTCTAAGTGTCCAGCTGCACTCTATTAGCTATCGTTTCTTCTAGGACTTTTTTGAAAGACAAAGATTTATGATGTCTGTGACTGTGATCTGTCACAGCAAAAGGACCAAAAGAAGGCAACTAAAATCAGTTGAACAAGTTTAACCAGGTTTTGCTGATACAACTTGATCGCTGAATGAGAACCTGTGAGAAAAAAACTGGAGGAGATATGTAGATGAGATACATTGCATCACGGGTTAAAACCTATACTTCCCTACTCCGAGGGTAGTACTTTCTGGCTTTTGCGAGGCTGAATGTCGCTGACTGTTCAGAGAATCACTCTGTTTTTGTTTCTTCTGTGTGTGAATGTTTAAAACACCGCCACAGCTTTTTTTTTGTCAGCGTTCTAATTTGCCTAATCTTCAGGGTACTTCAGATGCTGTGGAATACAGGACAGATACATTTAGTTCCTAGTTTGGTTCCATAGGTCCTGGAACGTCTTTGTCAAAAATGGCCAATGATGTCCAATTAATGAAATACGTAAGAAATTGAGAAACATTGTACAATAAAATAAGTCAGAGTGATCAGAAATTCTTAAATCTACAGCATCCTGATCTGTTGTTTGCTGCCGGAGGCTGAAGACACTAGACACTCCCTTAAAGTCCAGATTGTACTTTCAGTTTCATAACAGGACTGTGGGAGTCAGTGAAGATTTGTCAAGGTGGATGTTGGTCATATTGGCTGCCATGTAATGTCATATTGTCAACGTGCAGGTGTCAACACCAATCTACGATAGGATGTTCGTGATGCGATGTTCCGTGGTGCCCCATAAACCCAATAATCACATCAAGGTTGATGATGGCGGGGGTATTGTGGATTCTCTGGTGGAAGTCTCTCTGCTTCCTCCATCACCCTGCTGAAATGACAAGTGACAAACAGCCATATTCGAAGCCTGACTCACCTCAAAGTTCTGCTCTATGAGATTTCCTCCTTTGCTCAGGCTCTCCATGATGGCTTTGTTCCTCAAGATATCCTCCTCGCTCAGATGCTCCCGTCTCTTCCTGGACTCGAGCACCAGGCCGTTCACAGAGTAGAAATCTGCCAGAAAGTTTCCCACGCGCTCCTGGAGGTAGAAGAAACACTTAGACAAGTCCCCCTGCTGAGTCACCAATTTCCCTTTAAACACATGTCAAAAGGACAAAGGAGCGAGAGGACAGAAAGCAATACCCACATAACTCATCCACCACCTTCATGCCCCCTGCCCTGTCTGTGTTGTTATTTAATTCTGAGCCTATCACCTGTGGTTCCCTCCTGGGGTTATCACTGATTTATTTACTGTCTTTCCTGCCTGGTATGGGAGATGTAACACAGGGAACATGATCAGGAGACTGGACGGAGTCTACAGCAATGAATAGCAGAGCTGTAGTTCTGAAACAAGAGCCCTATTCTGACAGAGAAAGGCTAATGAGGTGAGATAACAAGAAGACACAGAGAAACAACATTTACAGGTCAGGATAATAATACATAATAGTGACTGAATTTATTTGCCCAAAAAGATGGAAAGAAATGGGAAAAGAACAAAAAAATAATAATAAATCTAAGCAATTCTAATTCAGTCCAGACTTGTCAAACTATTGTTAATTTATCTGCAATCCTTTACTTTGCTGGCACTATTGCTTTTACAGCAAAGTAAAAGTAAAAAGTATGAGTACAGGAATCCATATATTTCTCATATTATGGATTTTCATAAGACAAGGCATCTAACAGAGTCAGAGCACTTGCCAGACCAGACCGATTATGGCTTTTAGTTTGTCCATGTTGTTTTTCAGGTCAGACATGTAAAGGGGTCAACAGTCTGGGGTCCTTTTGAGTAAACTAGCTGAAAAACATCATATATTGCAACTGTGGTATGTTACATATAATCTGTAATATACATTTTGATATATCTGTGTACCTTCCATTTCCTGCTTTACCCAGAGAATAGATCAAATTCCCAACTTTCTGTCTGGATCAAGCTACTACAAATTCCAGAAATTCCACGTCCAGGTGAAACTCTGTGACCCACAGCTGACTTGGGAAAAGCTGTAGTGGTGGGAGTAATAATATCATAACAATACAAATACAACAACGGACACCAACCGTCTTGTCCTCTCTGAACAGCCAGCCGGTCTGCGCCCTGGAAAAGGTGATGGACTTGGTGGATAGCGTGGCGGAGTACACATCACTGCTCATCAGAATGTCCACTTCCTCCTCTGTCTCCATCTCTGATTCCTGAAAATACAGGACAGCGTCAGGAAATTACAGAGGAATCAACAAAGGTATGGACGCTCAGTATGTGGTAGAAAGAAACCATCACTTTAATGTCTGTCGGTTCCTCTAAATCTTTGATAAAGAGAAAGATATCTTAACAACTACTGGCCAGATTGCACAAAAATGTTGCATGAGTATTCATGCTCCCCAAAAGGCTGATTTAAATGATAGTGGTGACATAACCTTTTGTTTAGTTTCACCGTCAGGTCACATTTTCCACTCGCACATAACATCAAACTACGAAGGAACACTGCCATGTCGCTTACTGAAAAGACTCATCATAGACCTTTTTGATTTTAAACAGCATTTTTTGGCATCACCATCAGAACAAACCATACAGTTTTAGCCCCACAACCAAAAGTTCAGTAATGCGGTAGAGCTAAAACTATTTATTTGAATAAGATATTTGAATATGGCTCTGGAAAAATATTAAACCTTTTTTTTTATTATGTTCTAACATTTTGTAGACAAAACAATTAATTGAGAGAATTAGGGGCCGCAATCTTTCAGTCTTATATATTGGCATGTCTCACACACCTCATGGTGTATCCGCTGGTAGACTTTCTGTTCGTTGTCCAGCACAACAAAAGACTCGGAGGGGATGGCATTGCCGTTGAAGATGAAACTGAGGTCCCCGCGCTGACACTTCATGTCTGTGAAGTCTATCAGGGTAGTGTCCAATCTACACACACACACACACACACACACACACACACACACACACACAGAGAGAGAGAGAGTAGGTTTAGTGTGGGTACTTTAGATACATGAAAGGAGAAAACAGCCAAACAAGAAAAAAAGAAAATGAGTTGCACCGACCAAATTTGGCCACATCCAAGACACCAGCAAACAGTGTCAAAACTGTAAGTGAAAAGAAAAAACTGTGATGGATGTCAACACCTTGGCTCTGAGAGTTTAAAGACAATGTGTATGGTAATTATTGCCATGGGAGACCAACAGCACATGTCAAGAATCTTTGTCTCTTTCACTTTGCCATAGTGGTTAATCCTGGAATGAGGCACAACAGCAAAGAGAATAGCTGATCTGCTTGTGAAGACCAAGCACAAAGTGGTAGGTGCTATGAGTAGGTATGACAGGCCTGACCAGAGGTGGAAAGTATCAAATTACAATTACTCGCGTTACTGTAATTGAGTTTTTTTTGTGTACTTCTTTTTAAAGTAGTTTTTAAAATCTGTAATTTTACTTAAGTATGTTTTGTTTGAAGTATTGTACTTTGCTACATTTTAAATCACATCTGTTACTGAGTAAAAAAAAGTAAAAATGCAAGGGAAAAAACGGTACCCCGGAAACTACTGCAGTGAATGATGGGCAGGATAGGCAGCGCCAGTTTGTGTTCACTTCCAGTTTGCGACCACTTCGGCTTCAAGTGCAAGAAAGACAACAGCTTTAGTGTAAGCTGTTTGCCCAGAGAGATCGACCTAGCAGCTTATAAAAACTCAACATGAAACATGCGCAAGCATGTAGAGGTCTGTTAAATAATAATTGTACCATTGCAGTGCTGCCACAGTTTCATAATGAAGCGAAAAAACTTTTAGAACTTCTCATAATAACACAAAAGATCTCTCACACTGTTTTGTGCCATTGCTTTGGCAAAGTATCTGTCAAACGAACTAAAATCAAAAGTGTGATATGGTAAGATACGAGATTTATATAGCCCACAACACAGGCAAGACCCCCCCCCGAAAC